>NC_134795.1:5876282-5878782 GCF_046742065.1 Oratosquilla oratoria | reverse complement strand
ATTCCTCCTTTCCTGCCACATGTGACCCCAAATACCTAAAGCTGTCCACTTCCCCCAGCCCTTCATCTTTTAGACTTACTTCCAACTCAATACTATCCTCTACCCTTGTACATCTCATCACCTTGCTTTTGCCAGCACTTACCTTCAACTTTCTCCTATCGCAACGTGTGTGTGTGTGTGTGTGTGTGTGTGTGTGTGTGTGTGTGTGTGTGTGTGTGTGTGTGTGTGTGTGTGTGTGTGTGTGTGTGTGTGTGTGTGTGTGTGTGTGTGTGTGTGTGTGTGTGTGTGTGTGTGTGTGTGTGTGTGTGTGTGTGTGTGTGTGTGTGTGTGTGTGTGTGTGTGTGTGTGTGTGTGTGTGTGTGTGTGTGTGTGTGTGTGTGTGTGTGTGTGTGTTTATCTCTACATTAAGTAAATAAGTACTGGTGGAAAGGTAAACTCGGAGCGGTCTTTTTGCTTTAATGTTCCAGACTTCTCTCTGGTCTACAAATACAAGGCAACCTCCGGAATAATCTGAGGGGGTTGGGTTGCCAAATCAAATATGTACGCTAATGTACAAGTAGGTTTTTTGCCATATAAAAAGAAATATAAGTTCGGTGCAGGTGCTTCCCAATAAGCTGGCGGCTTCTTTTGATCAAGCAGATGTTCGGGTGTCTAACCAGAGATGCGGTAAAGTCTATTGTTTGGCTCGGGTGTTGGCTGGAAAAGTCGACGGCTCTGGTCACAAAGGGACAATGGACTGTCCCTTGGGAAATTCGAAAGACGTTGGAAATGACGTTTGAGTATTTCTGGCTCTATATGCGTGTGCGTGCGTGTGCACGCTGAACATCGAAAAGGGTTGATAACAGAGGTTCGGCCAGCTATCCTCACTGTCCTCAGTAAAGTTGGTGCTTAGGAAAGATAAGAAACAAAACAGCGCCTTTTGCAGGGCCTTGACATGAAGATACACATAATGTTGGAATAATGGTGGTATTAGGAAATACTCATGAATATATTAAAATATACTTAATTGTATGAGCATGCGGAAGTAGAGTACTATTTCCGTTCACGTAGGCAAAAATATACATTTATGAAGCTGTCACTCGGTTTCGAAGATTATAGCGGGGAAGGGGAACTGGAGATTTTTATTGAGAGGATTTGTGATAGTCCTCTAAGATTGCAGGGGTAATGTGAGTTTGTGAAGGAACAGTCTCTACGTCAAGGCAACAGGGGACTCTTTTGATATGATCTTTGTGCAAGACGGTCTCAGTAAGATCGTACAAACTGAGTGCTTTAACTTTATTCTTTGACTCATGTCTAATGATACGATAGGGTCCAGAGAATTCGGGGGAGAGCTTAGAGGTAGGGGTATGGTTACGGCTGTAAACAATGTATATATCAAAGGTATATAATGGGTGTTTTGTCCTGGGTTTTGCTGATTTGGACATGCGGGATGAGTTAGTGCGCCTGTTACGTTTGAAATACAAGTCTACAACTGTCATTAAAGTAACAGACTTAGATTCGTGGGGAGGTGTCTGAGTGTCGGTGCCATTTATTTTAGCAGCTGGTACTTACTCATGTGATAAAGCAGAGTGAATTTGAATGGGGAGGGGATAGAATTAACTATCGTTAAATCATGTTCTGCCTGCTCGGCCATGTTGATGTGGTTGACTTTGTGGGAAGTTGCTGATGGCAATGCAGAGAGGAAATTATTTGCATAAATGATACCATGTTGAGCAAAGTGATTGATTATGTTATGTTACTTCATCAATATTAAGCCTATGAGGATATCAGCAGGAAAGTAAACATCAGCTACGTAGGTGGTAACTGGAATGGACGAGCAGCCATCTTTGAAGTTAATGTCAAGGGAGAATTTACCAATGATAGGGAATGGTACACCATCGATATTGCAAAAGTTAACGTCGGCGGGTTACAAAATGGTGACACGTTTTATTTCAGTACGAAATTTGTGGAAACTGTGTACTGACATGATGTTGACTGGGGAACCCGTGTCGAGAAAGATTATCATTTTTGTGTTGCTAGACGTAGCATTGAAAATTAAGGAATGGGAAGATACGTCTGGGATATCCAGGGTAAATATCGGTAGGGTTGATGAATGAATACCTGGGTATGGATTAAGTGTGTATTGGTGTGTATTTATTCTTTGTATTCTGTAGTCACAAATGAGAAGTGTTACGTGAATGTCTTGCAATAGATGTGTTACGTGAATGTCTTACAGGAGAGCAATCTGGGGATTTTTGTCTGTGTTGCCTCAATCACACAGCAACGATCACTCGCGAAAAAACATGTACCGTGATGATCGCAATGCTTGTCTGGCTGTAACGAGTACTTGTGGTAACACTTGTTAACGAGGTGTCCTGGTTTTTGGCAGTATGTACAGAACATTAGTGTTTTTGAAGGAGAGCGTTGGCCTGAGCAATATCGAGGGCGAGATGTATGTCTTGATCTCATATTATGTGAGAGGGACCGTGTGACCTGGACTGTCGTGTGGATGGGTGCGATA
>NC_134795.1:5863782-5871282 GCF_046742065.1 Oratosquilla oratoria | reverse complement strand
TATATCAAGTTACCTGTCGACAGCACTTTACGTAGAACTCAAAACAGACTCTATGATATAAGGAAACAGACCAGGAGAGGCACGAACAACTGTAAAAGAGTGAGACTGTAATGATGTATTGTGAAAATCTCATATTCTTTGCGAGTTAATTGGGCCCAATTCTCGTTGTCTAGATCACTTGTAAACCTGACTTGTCTTTAAAAAGAGAAGGCTATATAATATTCACGGAACATTCTAGGAAAAAGTTATGATCTACAATATTTTTTGTCCAATTAAGTATCTTTCATACAATAGAATACAATGTCTACTATTTCGCCGGAAGTAATCAGCACGTCTATCCTTATGTGGTAAAGGAGAGGATTAAAAAGGTTAGTTCAGCGAAAGGATAGGTGTTACAAGTGACCAGCACACCTTTAGTGATTAGAAATTAGTCTCCAATCATGGAAGAATGCTGCGTAATTATAGTCACTAAAGATATCATATAAATCTCTAAGAATTTGGCCTTATGAAATATTTGATGATGTGAACAGAGAATATCCTTAGCTGGAAGAATCAGAGCTTAGTTTGATAGAAGAATCATAGATCTTGCATCTTTCGTATGAGACGCCCTTGGCGAGCGAGATAGGTTTTGTAACTGAAAAGCAACTGGAGGTTGAGAGTTATAGAGTCCTTAGACTAAATAGATTGAGCAGGACTTCATGTGCAGGAGCCATCAAGTACTTTTGATATCATGATGTTAAGAAATGAAAATTATTTTTCAACAATATACGATGACGCACTTTGGTAACTCTATTCTCTTTCATAGCAGGTGATTTCATTCACCAGATTGCAAGACCTGTTGGAACGGGTGCAATGTTTGTAAGTATTTACAACATATACATTGTTGTATATGGCCAGCAGTGTTTACATACCGATTCATATCATCTTGTTGGCTATCTCAACGGGAACGCACTTAGGAAATTTTGTCCCGATAACGGCAGATTATTTCATTCAGATGAGAGTAGGGCTTTGTATCAAGAGGATTAAGTTATTTGTGCGCTCAGGGTCACTCCATAATCTGAGGTGAAACCCAAAATTGTTCACCTTATAACCTCTTTTTTTACAGATAGTTTCCAGTCTCTATCTGTCCACCGCAATATTACATTTGCATTTTATCCTTACTATTTTCATAGTCGCTGTCCCGAACTTAATATTTCCGTACTCCCCATTCTCAGAGAACATCGCAAAATTAGATTTTCTAAAGCTTTTTTTTCATTTCTTTCTTTTGGTGCTAACACTTATTGTAAGTCTTCCAATACACTCTTCTACCTAACTTCCCTTCTATTGGGAAGCTTTAAAATTCTATTTCCCCAATGTTTTTGTTATGGGTATTATCAGACCATTTCATTTACTCTCTGACGGCGAGAGGATGCAACAAGGTATCTAAAATCATGGATGAAATGTCATCAGGTACGAAAAGAGTTAACCTGGATAGGCCTAGTGGAAACCGCGTCGAACTGAAGACCAGGTGGTCGTGAGTTCGACCCATCGCGTGCTTCTTGCGTTGGCTCCTGACAGCTCTGGCCAGGCGGTGGGGTGACGCAACTAATAGAGCTTGTCCTACCATGGGTTTCTCACTTCCCACGTTGTGGGAGTGGGAAATAGAATTGTAGGATTGTAGGGATATACCACCACCTTTTTGCAATCAATAGCGACAAAAGAAAAAAAAAACGAAAGAGTATGGTTAAGAAGTATATACCAGAAGCCACATAACTGCGACCTTGGTCCAACACGCTAGATTGCTGGGGCGGATAATAAGAAAGTATAAACACAACTCCCTTCACTGCATTGAAAAACTTTACATATTCAATTCTTGTTCAGATGAAGTATTCATATCCTGATTAAGAGGCCTCACCAAAGTACAAAAGCTTATAAGAGACTCAACGAGAAAGCGGTAGCTTTGTATTGTAGGTAAAGCTAAGTTATTTAAGCCTATTTACAATATCAAATGCGATTTAAAAATAAATAGCCACATAAAAATCCATAGAGGTTTATATGGTTCATCTGTAAAGCTAATAACGTCCTTGAATAATGACAAATACACCCACAATTACTTTGAAAATCCTTTTCAATTTTGATCTTATTCAAAGCCTAGCAAGTCAGTCAAGCATAAGGCAGCAGTCCTCTTTGAATTAAAGGGATGATTCTATATTTACTTCCAGTGTGTGTGTGTGTGTGTGTGTGTGTGTGTGTGTGTGTGTGTGTGTGTGTGTGTGTGTGTGTGTGTGTGTGTGTGTGTGTGTGTGTGTGTGTGTGTGTGTGTGTGTGTGTGTGTGTGTGTGTGTGTGTGTGTGTGTGTGTGTGTGTGTGTGTGTGTGTGTGTGTGTGTGTGTGTGTGTGTGTGTGTGTGTGTGTGTGTGTGTGTGTGTGTGTGTGTGTGTGTGTGTCATTGTGTCTGCTAATTTTCGATTTATAACTAGATTTTCTATACATAGTGTTTTAGCTTAATTTTAACAATATCATTTTGGAAAAGTTGTTAATTTTCTAAGATAAGAAAACCGTTCACTAAATGTATTAGTTGTGGGAGAGTCAATACTTCAAGACCTGTTGAAAAGCAGACACTCTCAATTGCTGAGTAAAAATAATCAGAAATAGCTGTTACGGCTGGGCGTAAAAATATAGGTTTACAAAAATGTGTAACTTTCTTTGAAAACGTTAGTTTCTTCAAATGCATACGAAAATATGAGCAGTACGCGAACGAAAAGTCAAATCATCGATTGCTCGACAGCCTAAAAATATTTGTATTTTTCCAGTGATATGCAATGTAGAATAGGAACATTTGTCTGGCAACGATCAAACAGAATTTATGTCACAATTTCAAAGTTAAAGACTGTAAATAAACTGGCCTTTATTATTTGAAAAATAATAATAGCCTAAGTTTATAAACATGGCCATTCTCCGAGTGCTTTAAAGTTGATGTAGCTTCTAGATATATGTATGTTGTAGACAAGGATCATTGCCTTTGATGAAGTACAGTTTTCCTTGAAGTCATTTTACCATGTATGCTCCATATAAAAGTCATACATCTTTAATTGCTGTAGTCTAATGCTGCTAGCAACAATATCTGTCAGATTTATTTATATAATACAGGAGATATATCAATAACACGCGTCCGCACGTCTGTGTTGTTACTTTCACAAGAGCTTCCTTATAATTTTGTTCTTGAAAACGAAATATTTTGAACTTTGATACAACACTACATGTCACAGCTACCTAGAAAATATTGTACTAAAGAAGCAGATAGTATTTAAGCAAAGTACCATGCTATTTTCGTCATCTAAAGAGGTTTTAGCAAACCTGAACCATGATGAGTCATAACATTGTAAGAATAGCATTCATTGTTGTTGCATCAATACAATTTTGTTTAATGTACACTCTCGAACATTCTCTCTTTTAATAGCGATTCATTTCAGTACTGTGACTGAATCAGATATGACAAAACACAATTTAGGAAACGTAAAGAGATGACATATGTCCAGAGCGGACGAATGTTTGCTCAGCCACACCTTCTCACACGTGATCAAACACATATTTGGACAAATTTAGGTTTAAGAAGGATAGGTAAGTACTGGTTTACCAACAGAATGATTAACGAATGAAATAGACTCAGAAACAACGTAGTTTAGTTGTGTTAAGAGAAGATTAAATAACTTTATGGACAGGGATGAAAAGTTGTAAGTGAAAAGGAACTAACGGGTGTAGGCTTATAGTATTTAACAGTCTCCTCCATTTCCATTTTTTTCTTTTTTTTTTTGTTCATATGTTGCACGCTTCCTGGACTGGCAGCACATACACAACCACAGCACATCTGTATTGAAGAACCTATTCTTAAAGCCAGAGAAGTCGGCCGGTTTCCTTAGTAACTCCAATATCATAATCCACTGACACTAGGCCAACCAATAACAAGAGTAACGCCTATAAATGGGAAATTGTACTAAGATTAGGTCTTATAAGGGTAGCTATCGTTAGATACGAAAAACATACAGCTGTCTCAGGCTCTTCATATAAGAGATCATCTTGCACATGTAATAGGGTTTTAGTAAGGTGTTTGAAGTGATGTTTATATCTAATGTTATTCAAAGAAATAAGAAGAACGCAATAATGGATCTACGAAGAATTTTATTGAATACAAAGGTGAAAAATATATCTAATATAAATTAGATTAGTATTATTAGTTCTAGTAATCTAGATTAAAGGTACACCAATCAGGTATATATTCGTACTTTTATTTCAAAATAACAATTGTGTGTATGTGTCAGTCCTTTACTTTGTAAAACATTACCTGTATTATTTCCTGGAATAACAGTATTTACTTTCATAATGGACTTAGCCGTAATTGCTTGAACATAAAACTTATATTCAAATAACTATTACAGATCCAATATTACAGATTGCATTGATATTGAAGTTATTATAGATAATAATACTATAATTCCTAAGGTAATGGCTTAGCTACCATAATAATTTGAATTAATACTGATATAGCAATAAAAGCTATATACACATCCTTACACGCTAGACTGTTTTGTTCAATTTGAAAGGCCTTCATCCTAGGGATTTTTTATTGCTTTGGCGCGTCTTCATTCCTCTTAATATTGTGATTGGATAGAATACTGCGTTTTTTTTTTTTTTTTTTTTTTTTTTTTTTTTTTTTTTTTTTTTTAGTTTGCAGCGCTCTCTGAATCAGTCAATTATAAGGACGTAGGGTCCCTTGAGCAGTCTTTTGATGTGAGTAGGATGAAAATAAATAAATAGATAACATGAGCACATTAACACTTGCAAGCCAAATATGCTAAAACCACGGAACAAAACAGATATAATTAAAAATCTATACATTAAGAAATCTTCAACGAATAAATAGATTTGATAAAAAAGAAAAAAATAAGAGAGAGAGAGAGAGAGAAAGAGAGAGAGAGTGTGTGTGTGAGAGAGAGAGAGAGAGAGATAGATAGAGAGAGAGAGAGAGAGAGAGAGAGAGAGAGAGAGAGAGAGAGAGAGAGAGAGAGAGAGAGAGAGAGAGAGAGAGAGAGAGAGAGAGAGAGAGAGAGAGAGAGAGAGAAAATTTTCTCAGCATAAAACTATGGAATGTTTCAAGGCCTTCCCAGGATCTCAGCTGTTTGCTGCTGTATTAATAATTTTGTTAATAACAAAAGCATCTAGCTTGTATAGTCATAAACTTACATATATATTGCAATATTCTTTTATATAGTAGGATTCAATAATATCTCTTCCCAGTTTTCTTAGTATCGCTCCAGTCAGTTGCATGGTTATTATATTCAATATGCACAAAAAAAGGACAATTGGCCCATATTTACACTATAGGTATGTTGTTTTACCAACGATGTATGTACCATATGTTTTGGATATCTCTACAGTATCTTAGATGCAATTTCAAAAATCCTACAAACTTCCTCATCTAGAAATTTTGGACTACAAGACCAAAGGATCTCGAAAACATGATGAAAAAAGAATAGCTTTGTTATGGTGTGTTGTACTGAATAATAGAGTAGGCATGAGGGAACAGTAATAGGTTTACTGTAAGCATGAAATTTAAGATTCCTATGCCTTCCATATAGGGGAATGTTTGAAAACGATAAGTTACTATTTCGTTTCGTCTCAGTTGTGAACGTGATAAAAAGTGGTAAGAAGTTTACGTCAAGAGGCGCCTAACTTCGGCCAAAGTTGTCACAAAGTCCCTTATGTGTTTGGACCATTTGGGCAAGTAACAGGCACTGCTGGCAAACGGAGAGGAGTGCGGTACTCGAAACCACAACTAAGGAAACACGAGATTAACAAGCTTCCGATTACTTACCAGCCGCAGTTCAGGTTAAGGTAAACTGTCCACAAGCAGAAAATGTCATTAATATGTCTCCTCCATGTCATATTAATGAGAAGATTCATATATTACCCCTCTCTCTCAAAAAGTCCATGTATAATTTGCCTAGAACTGGACCTAAAGGTTTCCACATACCCATACCGAATCTATCTGTGAATAAAACTCAGTGTTTAACACGAAACATGAATCCAGCAGTTACAGCTTAGTCAAATTAATTATGACTTTGACCGGAGGTAACTTGTCACACTTTATTATTCCTCTTCCAGAAATGACATTAAGCATTTTAGTGGGAGATAAGTAATAAGCTAACTGATTATCAAAACTAAGGCCAGTGTCAATATCACTTCACTTGGCTGGTTTATAGTCCATGATTGATAAAGAGATGAATACGATTTTTTACAGAGTTTGGTATATCAAAATCATGTGGTAGATACAGCGTTGATAATTGCCAATATGTTTTAGTATGTTTCAGTTAAAATGGGAGTTTCTAGCTAAGAAAAGCTACTAGTACTCTTTTTTTATGAGGCTTTGATAAGACTTTATCGCATTCTTAAGGAGTTCAACATCGATGTGGTCTTTGAGACCTTCCACACAAATATATTTAAAATTCCCTTCTAGAAAGTAAAGACTGTGTATATGGTATTCTTTGTAAGGAGTAAAACATTTTACATAGGTTAAAACAATGATAAACCAAATCAAATATAGGGTAAGAATGGGCCAGTTGTTCTGGCCGACTTCCGTACATATTAGACATAATAATCATGTAATTCATCGGGATGATACCAAGACAATTATCACAAATTCAGAGGCAGAAAGAAGTGTCACTGAATCTAATTATACTAAAGAAGATAATTATATATATATATATATATATATATATATATATATATATATATATATATATATATATATATATATATATATATAGTGTTGCACAAGTTGCAATAGAGCACCAAACCGTGGAGGACCTGTGACGGCCGTAGATCATTGGCTAGTCTCAGGATGAGAGATCATTGTTTCTTTATTTGACCAAAATTGGCCCAAATATCTTTGCTATTGAGAGCTCCCATGTAGATGAGTAAGGTATTCTGACGGCTGTAAAAAAAAAAAAAGAAAAAAAAAATAACCCTTGGTAGGGCAAGACACATGAATTACGGAAAGCCGTTTATTTATTTATTTATTCTTTTTTATTATTATTATTTTTTAGGCCGATGTTTGTGTCGCCTCTCCGTCTGGCCAGCACTGTCGGAAACTAACGCAAGAAGCACGAAACGGGTTCCGGCAATGAAACTCACGACTAACTTCTTATAAGTTCGACACGGTATCCACTGAGCTTCTTTGCGGCTGTCAGAATATGATAAACAATAAATGTTAATCCCGTCACTACTGAGGATTTGCAACAGACACGAGCAAGATAGCCTGAAGGTAACCTTAATCCACTAACATAAAAAAAATATTTCTCTCTAAACCTTCCAACCTCCTACGCAAGATCCAACCCGGAAATGAGTCATCACCGGAAACACTAACTCCCGGGGACACATCTGACTCAGACGCCTGTAAGCATTCATATAGGGTAGACGTGTCTTTAAGCTGCTCTCCGTGTGTTAATCTAATACGTTAATAAT
>NC_134795.1:5848782-5858782 GCF_046742065.1 Oratosquilla oratoria | reverse complement strand
AAAGGAAAATGAGGTGAGAGGAGAGAAGTGGAGGGGAAGGGAGAGGAGGGGAATATTGAAACGAAAATGAGAGAAAGGAAGCGAAAAGGATATGAAAAATAAAACAAGACGAGAGAAGAGGGAAGAAGAGGAGGTAAAGGAGGAGAGAGGAGGAGAGACATGGGACGATGAAGGGAGAGGTGTGGAGAGGAAAGGGAAATGAGGTGAGAGGAGAGAAGTGGAGGGGAAGGGAGAGGAGGGGAATATTGAAACGAAAATGAGAGAAAGAAAGCGAAAAGGATATGAAAAATAAAACAAGACGAGAGAAGAGGGAAGAAGAGGAGGTAAAGGAGGAGAGAGGAGGAGAGACATGGGACGATGAAGGGAGAGGTGTGGAGAGGAAAGGAAAATGAGGTGAGAGGAGAGAAGTGGAGGGGAAGGGAGAGGAGGGGAATATTGAAACGAAAATGAGAGAAAGGAAGCGAAAAGGATATGAAAAATAAAACAAGACGAGAGAAGAGGGAAGAAGAGGAGGTAAAGGAGGAGAGAGGAGGAGAGACATGGGACGATGAAGGGAGAGGTGTGGAGAGGAAAGGGAAATGAGGTGAGAGGAGAGAAGTGGAGGGGAAGGGAGAGGAGGGGAATATTGAAACGAAAATGAGAGAAAGAAAGCGAAAAGGATATGAAAAATAAAACAAGACGAGAGAAGAGGGAAGAAGAGGAGGTAAAGGAGGAGAGAGGAGGAGAGACATGGGACGATGAAGGGAGAGGTGTGGAGAGGAAAGGGAAATGAGGTGAGAGGAGAGAAGTGGAGGGGAAGGCAGAGGAGGGTAAAGGAGAGGAGAGGAGGTAATTTGTTTCTGATCCTCTCCGCTGGCGGAAAGCAAACGCCGGGGTAATTATTGCAGATTGCATCAAACAACTTCATAGATAATTAAAATCAATTAAGCAACACAAACAAGTGTCTTTCCAAATAGTAATTCGCCGTGTCAACACAAGCAGCGTTAAGAGGAAGGGGCGTGGAGGGAAGTGGAGGAATGTGGGGGGATGTGGAGGGATGTGTAGGATCCTGCCGGGGCTGAGGATGTGACTTGACATACTCGTAGGCCAAGGATGAGAGAGAGAGAGAGAAAGAGAGAGAGAGAGTGGGGAGTGGGTTGAGTAGGAAGAGAAGAAGAGTAGATCAACGGAGAAAAAGGGTGATGAGGACAAAAGGAAGATAAGGAGAAGAATGAGAAGAAGGAGGAGGAGAGAGATGAGAGGAGATGAGGAAGAGGAATGAAAGGAGTATGGAAGACAAGAAAAAAGAAAAGAAGAAGAAGGAGTGGAGAAGAATAAAGCGGAGAAGGAAGAGAAGGGGAGGAAGTTGTGGAGGACGAGGAAATGGAAGAGACGGGTTGAAAAAGAAGAACGCTAAGGAGTAGGAGGAGGACGAGGAGGAGGAGGAGGAAAATGGGTAGTTGGAAGGGGGCGGTGCCGGTGCAAATGAGGGAGGGGCGTCGTTGAAGAATGTTGTGAAATGCACAGTCAGTACACACTCTGGAAAAGAGAATTTGGCAGAAAGAGTCGAGTTCGAGGGAACGTGGAGGAACATGGAGTTGCTGGAACTAGTGGAGTGGCCTTCATGGAGAAAAGTGGAGGCATGCGAAGGTATGGATATCTATTTTGTAAACTGCAGGGTAGAGCTCATTCATCAACCAGTGAGAAAGAGAGGAAAGGTAGTAACAGGAAGGACGAGAGATATTAATATACATACATACATATTTACATACATACATACATACATACATACATACATACATACATACATACATACATACATACATACATACATACATACATACATACATACATACATACATACATGCATGCATACATACATACATACATACATACATACATACATACATACATGCATACATACATACATACATGCATGCATGCATACATACATACATACATACATACATACATACATACATACATACATACATATATACATGCATAAATACATACATACATACATATATATAAATATATATATATATATATATACTATATATATATACATGTATGTATGTATATATATATACATATGTATATATATATCTATATATATTTGTATGTATATATACATATATATATATGTATGTACATATATATATATATATATATATATATATGTATATATATACATATATATATACATATATATATATATATATATATACATATCTGTATATATACATGTATAAATATACATGTATACATATACAGAATGTGTGTGTGTGTGTGTGTGTGTGTGTGTGTGTGTGTGTGTGTGTGTGTGTGTGTGTGTGTGTGTGTGTGTGTGTGTGTGTGTGTGTGTGTGTGTGTGTGTGTGTGTGTGTGTGTGTGTGTGTGTGTGTGTGTGTGTGTGTGTGTGTGTGTGTGTGTGTGCGTGTGTGTGTGTGTGTGTGTGTGTGTGTGTGTGTGTGTGTGTGTGTGTGTGTGTGTGTGTGTGTGTGTGTGTGTGTGTGTGTGTGTGTGTGTGTGTGTGTGTGTGTGTGTGTGTGTGTGCGTGTGTGTATTATATATATATATATATATATTTATATGTATATATATGTATATATTTATAATTACATATGTGTGTGTCAGTGTGTGTGTGTGTGTGTGTGTGTGTGTGTGTGTGTGTGTGTGTGTGTGTGTGTGTGTGTGTGTGTGTGTGTGTGTGTGTGTGTGTGTGTGTGTGTATGTACGTATGTATGTTGAATCAGAGTTGACAAATTTGAGTAAATTTGGCGTAGGAAAACTTTATTTCCTTACGTTTTGGCTGTTTGCCTTCCTCAGAGAGAATGACAAACGTACATACATCTCGCCTTATATACAGGAGCTACTGGGATTCTGTCTCGCTGGTTGTCATAGGGGACAATTGCTCATTGTGGGATTATGTCTTCTTGTGGGATTGTGTCTTGTTGGCTGCATAGGACGGTCTGTACTGCGACCCTTGCTTGTCAATTTCATTGTTAGTTTTATTTCCGCTATTATAATTTTTTTTTTTCGGTTGTTCTAGCCAGGCTGACAAATCCTTCCCTATGATTGTCGGTGTCTTCTGTACAGATGTGCGCTGCTTCTACTGTTTTTCTTGTTTTCTTATTGAGTCCTTTATTGATAATTTCCGTGTTTTTGCAGTCTGGGAGGTGTTCGTGTTTATCAATGTGTACGACCAATGAGTTGTGAGATCTGTGGCGTTTGATGTCATTCTTGTGTTTTTATATGCGTTTTTGTATTCCCCGTGATGACTCGCCAACATAAAGTAGTGGACATCCCTTGCATGGAATTTTGTATACTACGCTGCTTTCGTTCTTTTTATTTACTGTTCCGGGTTTCACCAAATTTCCAATTTTCTTACCGCCCTTGTTCGCAAAAGTGATTCTATGGACTTGCTTTTTTTTTTTTTTTTTTTTTTTTTTTTTAATGGTACCGAGGTATATTTGATAGTGATTTTATCTTCTGTTTTCTTTCATGCTGCAATTTCAACGGCTTTTCTTTTTAATTTGTGAAGCAATCCTTCCGGGTATTTTGGTTTCGTAGACACTTCGATGATGTATTCATATTCGTCTACAAGAAATTCTGCACTACATATTCGGATTCCCCTTAGAAAAAGCCCATGACTATTCCCCTTTTCGTTTCTTCGCTGTGTGCTGACTGATAGTGTATAAAGTCATCCTTGTTGTTCGGTTTCCTGTATACAGAAAATTTGATAGTGTCGTCCATTCGGTGAAGTACTGTGTCCAGAAAAGGTAATTTCTTGTCAGTCTCCATTTCTACTGTCTACCCTGTTGAATCTTCGGAGTTTATCATCTATCCGTGTGTTTACTGGCATGACGACCAGTATGTCATCCACATACCAGAACCAGGAACTTCCTCTTCCCATAAGGGAATGTAGTACCTCCGCCGTCATTCTGAGTTTTTTTTCGCCAAATTTGCTCATATAAATATATATATATGTATACATATATATATATATATATATATATATGTGTGTGTATATATGTATATATATATGTATATACATATACATATTTATATACATATACATATACATATACATATACATATACATATACATATACATATACATATACATATACAGAGAGAGAAAGAGAGGGACACAGAGAGAAAGGAGAAGTAAAGACGAACAATAAATAAGAAAGTATACGTTGCCTCAGAAGTCGAGATCTGTAGGTGGATAATATACGTATAAGTTAGAGAGAGAGAAACAGAGACGGGAAAACATGAAGGGGCATGAATCAAAGGAAGTATTTGGGCAGAGGATCAGAGAGAATAAGTATGAATTAACAGAAGCTGTATGGATCTTCACACATTGCATTACTTTTGACGACTAAAACATCTGTTCAGGCTGCAACCAGTTGTTTTTTTCAACCCTGCACAACAACAGAGAATCCATTATTATTAATCTTTTTACTGTTGTTAACGACTTACAAATTTATCCTGGCTCCCGCTGGACGATCTTACTCAGTCCAGGGAAGCCCTTGCGCAGCGGAAAGGCTAATTTATGGCAGGGATTCCAAAGAGGGATTACGGATTTAAGGGGAAGGAGGATCTAAAAAATGGATAACTATGAAACGGGTTTGGAAAGTGTTTCTGGCTTCAGAGCCTTGTGAGGCAACTTACAGATATTTGACTCCATGGTGCCGGTGCTCTAATACAGTAAAATTCGTTTGTTTCTCATAACAAAATCTGTTAAGTGCGCCAATATGGTAAAGTGGCTCATCTATGGCCACTTTTCCACCAAGGTGGCACGTCGCATGTGGCAAGTGGCAGGTGGCAAGTGGCAAGTGACAAGTGGCACGGTGATTTCAGACCAAGGTAGGACGTCGCCAGGCGTTTCAGGGTAGTTTGCTGGAACGTAATAGTCACGCTTTACTTAACATGTAATAATCAACGCTTAACACACCGCTATATATAAAAGAAATTCAGGGGACATACTTGTCGAGCAAAACGTCTCTCCTATGAAGTTCCATGCCTTGTCTTGTTCATCCTTCGAGATGTACTGATGTGATGTTGTGTCATAAAGACATTTGTATTTCTCCACAGAAATGTTATGTTAAATAGCTCGTTGTCTGGAATAGGCATACTCGTAGTTGTTCGCAAAAGTAAGCACAAAAAACAACTGACCAAAAAAAAGGTTTTCTACAAGGCTGCGTGTCCCTCTCATCAGGCAGTGTTGTCATATGTGCTTGCGTAAATCTGTCTAGTCTCATGAAAACTAATCAACATATGCCATACACCCACAAGTTTTAATTTTGTTGTATATTTTGTTATGGAAATAAAAAGAATGTAATACTTAATAGTCTAATAATAAGTTTGAAAGTGAAAGTTTCATTGAAATTTAGCATCACAGCCCAGGTTTGTAAGTCGCACACTTAAAAAAATAATAATAATAAATAAATAAATAAATAAATAAATAAATAAATAAATAAATAAATAAATAAATAAATAAATAAATAAACGACATGTTCAATGTTGGAGTGGCATACAAGTTGCATGTGGCTTATGTGACGAGTCATACCACCTTGGTGAGAAAGGTTTCATAGATTTTCTAATGTTCGTTTTCAAGTGGCGTGTTACCTCTCATACCACATGCGACGTACCACCTTGATGTGAAAACGTCTTAAATGATCTTATTCACTCATGTTCTGGGTCAACAGTGAGCTACCAAAAAAGGGGGGGAGGACGTGGCACGGAGATGAATGAAATAGGGTCACAGCATATGAGATTAAAACGTAAGTACTCCCCATTGCGAAAGGGGTTGATTGAAATAGACCATAACCCTTTGGTTCCCAAAGTATATGCCTAAGGGACGAAATCAACCTCTTAATTGCAACCATATTAAAAGAATAAGTGTTATTAATACTGGTTAATTGAACTAGGTTATAGCCATCTTTACTATTGACTAAGTAGCCACAGAAATTACTGAGGTGTCCTATTGAAAGTCAGTGTGAGGGGAAAAATATACCTGGTACAGATGGGGATAATCTTGATGCACAATGTTATTTTTTCTTTAAAATCCCACGTCATCGGATATAAGTACTTATCCTCTTCTAGTACAGGATTTTTCATATAAAATTAATTCTACTTTATGGCAGTTGATCTTATTCACTAGAAATGATACACCCACTTGCCAGAGACTGTCTTTCTGCTGAATGGATGTATTTGGATTCAAAAGAAATCTATTGTAGAATGTCGTCCGAACAGTGTTTAAGAAATTTTATCACATTCAGCTCACATCAAGACACTCTCGATGGTTGCTGAGCCTCTTATGACCTAATATTAAGCACAACAAAATCATTAAGACATTCAATGAGGCTTAATAGATTATTGAATACCCTTTAACTCTCAAAGGCCTAATACTGAAAGAATTGCCTGACGTTAGCCAGAATGACCGCATTAAATCAGTGTAGAGAGGACAATAGTTATCCTGAGATCAAGATTACAGGTGAAAATAGGGAAGCAACATACATACATACATATACCAAGGCTTTTTCCTCCTTACAAGGGAGGTAGCTAAAAAGAAAAAGGCATAAAAAACATTCCAACCCATTCCATCCCTAAATACACTCCAGTTCCCTCCACCCTCCCTCTTATCTTAGCACCTCCTGGATGACGGGTCATCCCTGCACCTTGTCCACTACCCTAGGTCAGAGGCAGTGTCGCAAGTCACAGCACATCCACAGCAAGGCCGCTACATTAAATCGGCGACCCCCCCTCTCCGTCCCCCCATGCATAAAAGGGAAGTAACAAGAAGGCTAAAAGCGTTGGAAGGGATTCACGAAGAAAGAATCATGCCAATGGCCACCTACTTGTATGAATCTGGAAAAATAACGGAGCAAATTGTGAGGTCGGTCTTCATGGTAATTTCCAGGAAAGCAGACACTTAGGAACTTAGCAAATACAATCCCAGCAGTATCAAGAGTAGGTTATCAATAATTATCTTGTGAGTGATAACTGAGCGATAATTAACAGACTGGAATGAAGGATCGGGCAAGGCAGAGCTGATGAATGGTTTGATTTTCTGGAGAGTAAAGAAACTGCAAATGCTATTTTTGCGTGAAGAACGCTAATAGAACCAGCTGATGAAATACAAAAATGTATTTCTTAGATTATGGAAAGGTCTTTGATAGGATAAGACATAGACTTAATAAAGCGTTAGAAAGTGTGGGAATACATGTGGAAAATCTTAGCACTAAAGAAAACCTTTACCGTAAATAAGAATTTGGAGTAAACATTGATTGACAACGGAGTGAGTGAGATGTAAAGAGTGGTATAAAACAGGTGTGTGCATTGCCGCTGGATTTATTTGACTATATAGAACTAAAGAGACTGTAGATGGGTGTATAGGGGTTTATAACGTCGCAAGAAGACTGGTATTTATTGATTTAGAAGAAAAAGTAGTGAATACGTGAAAAAATATGAAATACACAAATGTAGTAAACCAGTGGCACTTAACCTTTTATTCTAACTGCTATCATATTATCTTGTTCAGTAAAGATAATGTAGGAAAAACGAAATGCATAACAATAGAAGGAAGAGATTAGACCCAATTCATATGTAATATTAGATGATATAAAGTTAAGCGGGTGAATCAATGCTACCTGGGAAATTGTAGTTCAACAGATGCTGTAACAGATATAATATAGGAATTGGGACTCCTTCGTTGGAGGTAATTTTTCTAGAATCTAGAGGATTCAGAAAAGGGTTTTGAGAGTTCTCTGGACCGAAAGAAAGGTTAATGGGAAAATACTAGAGAAAACGACTAAGGTCAGAGAGCTGACAAAAAAAAAAGAAGAAGACAGCTATTGGTCATAGGACGTAATGAGATAAGAAAACATGAGAAGCGCGTGCTTCAATGGAAGAATAAAAAATTAAAGCAAATGACAGAGAAAAGGAGTTATAAGCCCGACATCCGAACCTGACCCATAATACTTCGGAAACATGCAAACACATCCTCTGTTCCCCAGTGTTTTACATATTTCTATAAAAAGTGCATCAGTTCCCTTTTACTATATCAAAATTTTGACGACAAAATTGTACTTATACGGCATAAACGATATATACAATGTATAAGAAAAATATAATTGGTACAAGAAAGAAGAGATGACTAGATGTTCACAACCGCCAATGTGGTCATTTGAGGATGTTTTACCTCGTTTTCTAATAAAAAAAATTCTGGTTTATTGGTTTATTTATAAAATTAACTGGTAATTTCCATAACTGCAGTAAAATTCTCCTTCCAAATATTAGAAAGCGTTCAGCAGGGTTGGCGAAAGGTTTTAAAAGTGTAGCCCTTAATCCCTTAGATAAGGTGGCCTTCCCCGTGCTTAAACAGTATGGCATCAGCTAGAATTAAACCATTAAGACATCTTGAGCATCTTAGTCAAAAGGCCGGCTAGTTCGGAGACATTGAGTGAGAAAGAAAACGAGGTTCCAAAATAGTTTAGTCTAATAACACAATTGGTGAAGGGAAGAGATTAAGGGGTTTGGAGAGATGGGTAGATTTAGGTGTCAGATATCACTACTTTTTTTCTAATGTGGTTTTAGAAAAAAATAGTATTCTTGAAGAAACAAGAACTTTGAGCATATTTTCTGACCAGTCAACAGTAAATCTTTGGCTTTAGTGACGTCCCCTAACTTCAATGAAATCTTCTTTGGCGCATGCTCATTGTGTCGCCAGTAACCAGTGCATTATGTCCTTGGGGAGAATATCGCACCAAAGATGAATAATAGAACTGGCAAAGAAAAGTATTAAGAAGGAGCAGCAGAAAGGAAGGACAGTATAAATAAACAGTGAATATATATATATTTTTCTTTTTCTTTTTGAGTGGTTGTGTAAGGTGTTTACCTAAATAGCAGTTGTAAAGTATATCTCTCTATAAGCAACTTGAGAAAAAATAATAGTATCTCTAATGTAATGATGTCATTCAATATAAATGAAATCGTCGGAAGCAAAAAAAAAAAAAAAAAAAAAAAAAAAAAAAAAAAAAAAAAAAAAAAAAAAAAAAAAAAAAAAAAAAAAAAAAAAAAAAAAAAAAAAAAAAAAAAAAAAAAAAAAAATCTGCCGAAATGTCTCTTCTACGAACTTTTGCGGGAGCCTAAGTTCAATGTTTCGACATTCATAAACACTAAAATTAACATAACAAGGCTTTATGAATCACGTAAATTTTCTGGAAAATATATAGTGGGAATAGTAGATACTGTTTCTCTTTTCTTACATTTCAAACCAGGATCATATTCTGCAGATTAGTATGAACGAAGTATTTAGCAAGTTGTGACAATTCTTACCGCCAAAGTTTAGTAAGATTTCTACCATAGTATTGGGTGATGTTACGAGTGTTTTGTAGTTTAGAACACTTAAATATACCATTTGAGAAAAGAACGAAAAACAGACACACAGGGAATGTGGAAAGGGATGTGGGTGATGTATGGTAAGGATTTGTAGCGATTTGGAGGAATTTGCAAGGATTTGGAGGGATTTGAAAGGACACTAATATGAAGGAACACGAGAAGGGGTTTGACCTAAGGAACAGAAAAATACGTGTTCGGTAACGTGTATAAAAGATCATCAGGATGTGAAGTTGTGGAAAGGTGGGAGATACAGAGCGTTGGCGGCGTCTTGCGACATCGCAGAGAACCAGGCTGAGGGAAGAGGTGTGTGACAGGAAGAATAGTATGGAGGGAAAGAGCCCGAGAGGAGAGAAAAGGAGGGTAAGGCAAGTGAAGGAAAAAGAAGGGAGTGGAGGGAGGAAAGGTGAGAGTAGGGGAGGGAAGAGAGAAGAATGGAGGAGTCGGGACATAAAGAGAGGAAAATATGGGAGAGGATGGAAGGGAAGGAAGAAAAACCAAAGCGAAGGCAGAGGAAAAATGGGGAGGAGGGAGGAAAGAAGAGTGGAGGGAAGGGGGGAAGAATCAAATGAAAATGGGGCAGAAAAGCCGAGAGGCGGGGAGTGGGGTTTAG
>NC_134795.1:5823782-5841282 GCF_046742065.1 Oratosquilla oratoria | reverse complement strand
GTGTGCGAATGTGTGTGTGTGTGTGTGTGTGTGTGTGTGTGTGTGTGTGTGTGTGTGTGTGTGTGTGTGTGTGTGTGTGTGTGTGTGTGTGTGTGTGTGTGTGTGTGTGTGTGTGTGTGTGTGTGTGTGTGTGTGTGTTTGTGAGTGTGTGTGTCCGTGTGTGTGGGGGAGCATGGTGGTAACTAGAAAGACAGATAAAGTGTGTATTCCCTCTCCCCATACATTGGTAAGGTTTAATGTGCCACACATCGATGAATAAAGTATCGTCCGCTACAAAAGAGGTTACCCGAAGTTGAACCCCTTTAGTACGAAATAGATCTGAAGTCTGACTGATGGATGCTATGAAAAAAGGCTTTCTTATCCTACTTTTCACCGTAAATATTACAATATAACCCAATGAATACCTACTCTCTCTCTCTCTCTATCTATCTATCTATCTGTCTCTACTCACTGCGCGCCAAGGTCTCAATTGCTAACCTGAAGCAGCCTGGTGGTAACAAGATGAAAATATTGTCTCACACTTCGCAGCCCACATGCCCTACTGAGAGTGTAACGCTTCCCCCTTGCTGTCCAAGGAGGTATGCACGCACTGATGAGTGCCATTGTTTGGTATCAGCAAGGATTCCCGTGTACGTATGAAAATTGGTTCTCTGAGCAAAATAATTTGACATTAGCAAGAACACTTATATGACATACTTAAATCTATTTTTTTCGTGTTTTTTTTATTCATGTGGCACTAAAAGTCTTTTCTCTTCTCAATAGCACGAAAAAATTCAATATTAAAGTCCTCACTTTATGAATAACGGATGACCTATATGCCTAGCACCGGATGAAGACAATCCGATAGTAGGGTTTTTGGAATACAAATTTTGAAAGGTCTTTAGCTGCGTCTAGGATAATCTGGATGAATGTAGAGAGGCTGGAAAGGTTCCCTCACTTATAAGGAGGGCGTTGTCAGGGTAAGAAAAATATAATGGAGTGAATTATGTCTTTCATTCTTGTTGAAGATGATGGAGGACTCGTAGCTTGAAGGTCTTCTGAAGAATTCTGTTTAGATAAAGATGGTAGTATTTTGAAGGATTAGATAAGAAAATGAAAATAGTAAGTACATAAAATTACAACAAATTGCTCAAATGTGCAGGGATTGTCACTGGAAAATTAGTGATATGTTTATGAGAAAAATTAGATATATTGAACAACATTTTGTAATATATTCCCATGTTCTCACCTCTCCCCCCCCAAAAAAAAATAATAATAATCAATAAGCATAAGTACCATCAAGAAACTGCTAAGTGGAGGAATTTCGCTAAAGTATATTTGTATTTTGCTGCCATCAAACCACCAGCGCTTGTCTCCTCTAAAGCTACTGTCACACATCCTATTGTTAACGATAGACTGGCTTTAGTTTTTACTGGCTTGACATTAGTATGTGCAGCTGTCTGGTCACATCACTAACCATGTCCGCTAGCGGAATCAGCTGATCATAACAACAACAGAAGCTTGACCTTATTACCTAATAATAGGTAAGTTTAATGTTTCAAAGGACATTGTGCTTACGAACTCTTTCTAGGAGAATTATAATAGCCTCAGGGGACCAATGAGATTGGCATGACATGTTTTCGGCCTTGTGAAGACATATTTGTCATACGAGAACTGAATGCTATGATTCCATAAAATTAAATTATGTATTTGGGAGCTTTCTAGTGTTGTGTTCTATGTTTTTATGATTATTATTGTTCACTAAAAGTTCTTGAACAAAGTGGATTATACATATATGTGTAAGGTTATGATCCACACTTTGGTGGCGATGTAAGTAGCGGAGCAAGTAAAAGCTGTTTGGTTCTACGGATATGGCTTGATATCTATTTCCTTGTAATGTTATGTCCCATGACGTGTAGTTGTAATCTGTGACGTGTAGTTATGACGTCCTGTACATGCAATAATTCCTCGTCCAACAGCGCTCGGTCCGGCTATCTGTCGTTGTCCTCAGCGTTTGCTCGTAGAAGATGATTCAACAATATTTATATAAATCTAAGGATATGTGGAAAGTATATATAGTGCCGTTCACCTAAAAGATATGATCTTATATAGTGGTGTTTTTGTGTTAGTTGTATCTAGGAAGAGGAGTAGGTGGAGTTGGTGGAGAGGAGATGTAATTGTTGTTAGAGATGGAGATGATATGCTGGAGGTCTAGGCCTCGAGGTATTACTTTGCTATTATCTTTGTGTAGGACTGTCTCTGTTAAATTGTGCAAACTAAGTGCTTTGACTTTATTGTTTGGTGCGAGAAGGTCAAATAAACTTAAGAGAAAGTTTTGATGTGGGTGTGTGGTTGAGGGTGTACACAATGTCTTCAATTTCAATTATGTAATCTCTCACTCCTGGACTATGAAGAGAGTAAGGGTATTGTGAATTCTCTTGAAGATAGTGTTGAAATTTTGTACTTTTATTTTGACACAATCGTCAAAATTGTAAGTGGGGGTGGGGTAAATCTAACATAAGGAGATCATATAAGAGATTTTTGTCCGAGCCAAAGAGGACAAAATGTGGTGACTCTGTTATTGACCTGTTAATGGCACTATTAATGCAAGCTTGGATCACTGGTATATGTTCATCCTAAGAATGTATGTCAGAAGCAAGATGTCGGAAAACATTTATGATTTTGCAGCTCTAATTCTCGACTAAACCATTAGAGCTAGGGTGTTGCATCTCGTGATGTTAAATTGTTTACAAATGTTTGTGAGAATTTCATTGTTGAACTCTGTTCCAATGTCTGAAATGAGTGTTTTGGGTGTAGTGTAGGGGCATATGAGTTAGTCAACAACAGTCTGTGCAACGAGTTGTGCCGTCTTGTCTGGTAAGGGTAAAAAAATGTAGAATCGGGAAAAATGGTCTACACAAACAGAGAGGCATTGGTTTCCGCTGAGGGTGAGTGGTAATTTAAGAAGGTCAATTGCTACTTTGTCGAAAGCTTTGCTAGAGGAATTATAAGTTAAGATGGGAACAAGACCGCTGATATGGCCTCTGTGTGAAGCACATGAATGACATCCATCAATATGGGTATGTATATCTTTCCTCGTCGTTAACCAGAAGCACTGTAATCTGGCTTGTGTACTTTCCTGAGAGGGTAACGATGAGTGAATCGTGTACGAGTTTCAGAACTTCAGGCGTAGTTCCGTAGGAACAACAAGCTGAAGCACTGAGCGGTTGGGTTCATGTTTGTTCTTCAGTGTTGTGGTGCGATAGAGTACTTCGTCTATTAAGGTGCAGTTGTCGATATTAGGAGGAAAATCATCTTTGTTTGTTGTATCACCAGAGGTAAGGAAGTATATAACGCGTTTCCAAAGGGGATATTATTTTTGCGCTGTGGCAATGCGCGCTTGCGTAAGTTTGACAGAAGGGGAATCTTGACCGACGAAAGCAATGTGTCGACTGAGGGCGTCTGCCTTAACGACGTCACCTGTCATTGCTTTTCCAAACCACAAGATTCCTTTCACAATACACATGGATGCTTGCTACACAGGGATTGACGCATTCTTCATGCAAGGTTGTGATTCACACTTTGGAGGCGATGTGAGTAGCGGGGCAAGTAAAGGCGGTTTGGTTCTACGGATTTGCTCTAGTAAATCGCAGTCAGTTATTTTGTGCAGAGCCAGTAATAATCTTTGCTAAGAAGTAAGGAAACTGACCACGAAAGCTGTGACGGTTGCCACTATATAAATTTTTGTCACACAATATATATATATGTGACAGAAGTAGGTATTTACATGGTTGAGTGATACACTCAAAATTAAACATATTTACAATTATGATACAAAGGACATGCCATATTTTAACCCTTAACAGGTAAAGTGGGGTCAGACAGACCCCATACTTTTTTGTTTTTTAATTTTAATATACTAATATATTACATACAGATATGTACTCCCATATACCTTCTTGATCAGTGGAGTAGTTTAATGGGGTGATAGGGTTATTCCTGAATCTTGCTCTATATAAGCTTTATAGAGCTTTTGAGCCCGTCTGACCCCACTTTACCTGAGGTGTGAGTACCGTGGGGTCAGTCAGACCCCACTTTACCTGAGGTGTGAGTAGCGTGGGGTTTGTCAGACCCCACTTTACCTGAGGTTTGTTCATGTCATATAAATGTTTTATCATTTATACTTATGGTTAAATAATTATTTCTTCTTTTTTATCAACAGAAAAACATACATCCGAGTTTGATTTAATTTATTTATTTAATTTATCTATTTAATTTATTTTATTTATTTATTTAATTTATTCCATTTTCCCTCTTTTGATTACATTAATTTTTATCACAATGTTTAATTTCTGTTCTGGTAATGTGAGTTTCTTTTCATATCATGGTCACACTATACTCATATTATCATAAAGCATGACATTCAGCCACATTTTATTTGATTGATTTATCCTTCCCTCTTTTGTTCAAATTTAATTTGTATCACATATGAATGCTTAATATTTTCTGTTCTGTTAATATGTTTCTTCTCACAACAAGATCACACTATTCTCATATCATCATAAAATGTGACATCTCGCCACATTTTAGGGCACCTCAGTCACTCTATTCCCACACATACAGCTGTAATTTATTTCATCCTTCCCTCTTTTAGTTCAAATTTAATTTGTATCACATATTTTGTATTACATATAAATGTTTGATATTTTCTGTTCTGTTGATAATATGTTTCTTCTCACACTATTCTCATATCATCATAAGATGTGACATCTCGCCACATTTTAGGACACCTCAGCCACTCTATTCCCACACATGCATCTGGTTCTCATCTATCCACCTTGTACAAGATCTTTTGAAAAATTATGGGCTCATATATGTAGGCACACTGAGGGACAAGAAGCCACAAGTACCAGACAAGACAGACAAGACGGTCATCAGAAAAGGGTGCACGGCTTTCCTCTTTGACACAACCATGGCACTTGTGTCACATTTACCTGACAAGAAGAAGAAAAAATTTGTGCAGCAGATCTCCTCAATGCACCAACAACCTGTTATGGATGACTGTGGGAAGCCAGAAATCATCTTGTATTATAACAACACAAAAGGAGGGGTTGACGCGTTTGATCAAATGTGTGCCCGATATACGTGCAGCCGAAAAACCAAATGGTGGCCTTTGTGCATAATGTACGGACTGGTCAACGCCGCCGGTGTCAACTCCTATATCACCTGCAATGAAATGAGGAAACGTGATGGACAGGCGGAACTTTCATCACGCCGGAAGTATCTGATTGAGCTGGCAGAAGAGATGATACGGCCATGGGCAGAGGAGAGGATGAACTTCAAGGGGATGCACAAAAGTACTTTGATGACTATCAGAACGGTCTTTGGCTTGAACATGCCCCATCAGCAAGCGGATACCTCTTCTATGAGAAAGCGATGTGCCTTGTGTGACCGGAAGTCTGACAGGAAGACCAAGAACTACTGCCTACACTGCAAAAGACCAGTGTGTCAGGACCATTCAACCCCTATCTGCGATGACTGCAATTAGATTCTTCAGTATCACAAATTCCACTTTCAGTATATCCAATAAAATATGTTCTTCATTATCATTAGCATTATGTATGAATTGCTCGACTCATGTCCTCTCAAGAAAACTCAAAACCCTCTGAGACCACAAACTTCCGTCAACGAAGGATGGGGTTTTGCTGAGTCAGGGTAGGAGTGCTTAGAGCCATAAAAACTTATAAATAATAAACTTAGATACCATTAAAAACTTATAGATTGTTTGCTGGACCTAGTATCAACCTTCCCTGAAAATTTCATTAAAACCAGTCCATAATTTTTGCTTAAAATTGGTCAAAGCCAAAATAATCACAATTTTTTTTCTTCAGATTTCATGGTTTATGAAACACATTTATTATTCATTTGTTGTAGCTCTGCTTTTCCTTAAAGATAGTTGGGACATTGGTCTCTACAAAATGATGATGACCAACCGCTTCATGTTTCATGCTTTCAGTCAAGCACCCTCTGAGGTCAACAATATCTTATTTTTCATCATTTTTTTTGTAATTTTCATTAAAATATATGTCTAACAATTATAGTCACTTTTAAGCATGTAAATGGAAGAATATAAGTTGAAGTACATATGTTTTGATTTCTATGTCAATAAATGCAGTAGAAGTATTTTATTTTTATTTTTTGTGTTTGGGGTCTGTCAGACCCCGCTTTACCTAAATCGTTTGTCAAAAAGACCTTTACCTGTTAAGGGTTAATAATACATGGTGAAAAATAAAATACAGGGATAATTCCTTCCGTGAACGTACTCTTCTCAACGGCCATTTTGTTGTGCGGACTAGGTGTCCTAAGAAGTTAAGGTTAGATCGGCCATTTTTCATTGTTAAGCGGGACTATGGTCGGGTTCTGGTTAGACCTGACGCTCAACAGCCGTTTGGTGCTGTTGCCGTGACGTAACTGACGACATATGGCTTGATATCTATCTTCCCGTAGTGTGACGTCCTGTAACGTGTAGCTGTGACGTCCTGTGACGTGTATTTGTGACATCTTGTGACGTGTAATATATCTTCTTCCAACATATATATATTTTTGAATAATTGTTGATTAACCATAGTTTCTTCATACCTCCCACTCGTCTACCTCTATTACTAGCACTAGATACCAGAGAAAACCATTCATACGGGTAGCTTAAAGCAGTAAGAATCAGTAACTAGTGCATCGCAAATGACTGGCCAATGAAGACATAATACTGGATCCAGCTATTTTAAAAACTAGTGTGACCGAGGCTTAAGGATAATATCGCGCTCAGCGTGAGGGTGGAATTGGGATGGTCGAAATCGTGGTTCACCAAGCAATGTTTTGGGCTTATGCGCCAGGGATATTAGGGAGTATGAATAGGTAACATGTATAAAGGGCTAATGAGTGATACGATGGGCCACACAACGAGATGAATAGCTAATTAGTTCTACGAAGGAATGATGAGTTATGTAGAGCTAATAAGTGATGCAAGGTTCCATCATGGTATAAAGGGCTAATTTATGACGAACAGCTTGATACAAAAAATGGCCGTTAACGAGTAAGGAGATGAAGGCATATGAGAATAGAGGGTAAGAAAAAAATACTGGAAAGAGTTACGTTAGAGAAGACATAGTTTCTCTTTCACCACTTGCTTTTCCTAATTGTTTTCTACCGTTTTGAAAAGGAACACAATAAACACTATAGACTATTACCATTATTTATTTTATTTCCTTCCATTTCTCCACCTACACAACAATGTGACGTAAGAGGAAAAAGAAATGGCAGGGAGCTGTCAGCAAGGGATGGTTGAGCAGGAAAGAAAATGCAGGGAAAGAGAAGGAAATACAAAGTAAGAGAATGTAGAGGTAAAAAAAAAAACAATAAAAGAAAGATATGGTTAAGAGAGGACGTGGAAAGAGGAGGAAAAAAAGAAGAGGAACAGTGAGAACAAGAGAAAAGGGAGACACGAGGAACGGAGAAAAGAACAGGTGAGTGCGCGCACGCGAATGTGCAAGTGCGTAAATGTGTATGTGTATGTGTCTGCGCACGTGTTGTGTGTGTGTGTATGTCTGTCTCTGTATGTGTGTACATGCGTGTGTGTGTGTGTGTGTGTGTGTGTGTGTGTGTGTGTGTGTGTGTGTGTGTGTGTGTGTGTGTGTGTGTGTGTGTGTGTGTGTGTGTGTGTGTGTGTGTGTGTGTGTGTGTGTGTGTGTGTGTGTGTGTGTGTGTTTACCTCGTTGTACTATACGGGAAGGGGAGCTATACTCGTGGTTATCCGTTTTTGTATCTTGTAAGATCAAGTTTGTTCTTAAATTCCTGTATTGTGTTTGCACACACTATTTTTTCATCCAATTTGTCCCATATATCTATCACTCTGTGTGGGAAGCTGTTCTTTTTCAGGTCTTTTCTGTAGTTATCTTTTTGAGTTTCATTGCATGTCCTCTTGTTTTTCCTCTGCCCCACTTTAATAAGTCCTCCCTATCCAGGCGTTCTTTTCCTTTTATAATTCTGTAGATGGTTAGTAGGTCCCCTCGTTCTCTTCTTTGTTCCAGGGTTGGCAATTCCAGTTCGGCCAGTCTTTGTTTATATGTCAGGTTTGAAAGTGTTGGGGCCATCTTTGTCGTTGCTCTTTGTATTCTTTCTAATTTTCTTATATTCTTTTTTGTACTGGGTAACCATATCAGCGCTGCATATTCCAGTTTTGGCCTTATCAGTGTTTGTAATATTTTCTTAATCATTTCCTTATCCAGGAATTTAAAGGCTACCTTTATTGATCTCAACAAATTGAAAGTTTCTCCGACTATTTTATTTGTATGTTTATGTGGCGACATTTCTTGGTGGTGATTACTCCTAGGTCCCTTTCAGAATTTACTTTCTTTACTTCTTTTCCGTCAATTTTATACTGTCCTGATATTCTCTTCTTGCTTTTTCCAAATTCAATTATGCTGCACTTCTTGATGTTGAATTCTACCTCCGATCTCTTGCTCCGCTCTGAGACCTTGTTCAGATCACTCTGTAATGAGTCACAGTCTATTTCGGGGTTTATTCTCTTTAATAATTTTGCGTCATCCGTAAAGCAGTTCATGTAACTTTCATTACCTTCGTCCATGTCATTTACATATATAGCAAACATTATCGGACCTAGTACTGACCCCTGTGGGAAGCCACTACTGATTTCTTCCCATTTTAGACATTTGTCTCAGAGCACTACTCTCGTTTTTCTTCAATGTAGAAGTCCTCCATCCAATCCAATAGTTTTCCATGTATACCTCCTTTTGTTTTTAGGTTATATAGCAATTTTCTGTGTGGTATCTTATCAAATGCCTTTTTTAGGTCCAGGAAGGCACAGTCTGCCCAGCCATCCCTTTTCTTGGAATATATCTATCAATCTTGAATAGAAACAAATAGAATTAGTGGTACATGATCTTCCTTGTCTGAATCCAAATTGCCTCGGGTTCAGTATATTATTCTCCTCCAGATATTTTGTCCATCTATCTTTGATGGTTCTCTCAAAACTTTTAACTATTGTACTCATTAGGGACACAGGTCTATAATTTTTTGGGTCTTCCTCATTTCCCCCTTTATAGATTGGCACTATGTTGGCATTTTTCCAATCTCCTGGTAGTTTACATTCTTTGGGTGAGTATTCAATTATTTTGTATATTTTTCCTGTTATTTCTTCTAAACATTCCTATAGTATCCAGTTTGCATCTCCGTCCGGGCCATGTGATTTGTTAACGTCAAGCTTTAATATTTGATTATTTATTTCATTCTGAGTAATATTTAATTTCTTAATTGGAGGAAATCTTACTTCAATTCTTTGATCACAGTTTTATAAAAAAAATTTCCTCTTTGGTGAAGACAGATTTGAAATGTTTGTTCATAATATCTGCCATTTCTATATCTTCTGTGTATTCTCTATTACCTTTACGTGAATTAAGTATTTCCGGTTTATTTTCTAGCTTGTCGATTACGTATCTATAAAATAATTTTTGTTCATCTTTACATTTGTCTTTTTATGTCATTTTCATATTTTCTTTTTTCTTCTCTACGTATTTTTACATATTCATTTCTTAGTTTGGTGTATATTTTGCATTTCGCATTTTTTCTTTTTTCCACCTTTTCCATGTTTTATCTCTTCTGTAGTTTTCATCATTGCACTTTTTGTTATACCAGGATTTTATATATACCCTTCCTATGTGTACTTGTGTGTGTGTGCGCGTGTGTATGTGTGTGTGTGTGTGTGTGTGTGTGTGTATGTTCGTGTGTGTGTGTGTGTGTGTGTGTGTGTGTGTGTGTGTGTGAGAGAGAGAGAGAGAGAGAGAGAGAGAGAGAGAGAGAGAGAGAGAGAAAGAGAGAGAGAGAGAGAGAGAGAGAGAGAGAGAGAGAGAGAGAGAGAGAGAGAGAGAGAGAGAGAAGAGAGAGAGAGAGAGAGAGAGAGAGAGAGAGAGAGAGAGAGAGAGAGAGAGAGAGAGAGAGAGAGAGAGAGAGAGAGAGAGAGAGAGAGAGAGAGAGAGAGAGAGAGAGAGAGAGAGAGAGAGAGAGAGAGAGAGAGAGAGAGAGAGAGAGAGAGAGAGAGAGAGAGAGAGAGAGAGAGAGAGAGAGAGAGAGAGAGAGATGGGGAGGGAGAGGAAATTGGACAGGTTGAAAGAGTAGGAGTTGACTTCGCCTTTATTCAGATCTTCATAGCCTTATTTGTACATAAATAGCTTTTGATTATGAATCTGATAGAGTATACATTTACAGGATATACCTTTGATATACTCCTTTATGTTTAGTAATATATAACTAGTAAAATAACCACACTTCCAAGGCCATGTATTCACTGTTTCTTGGGTAAAGAATTGCAGTGCATCTACTGTACATGCTCAGGCAGAAGTGGGAGTCGTACGCAATCGCAAACACAAGCCAGTTTCGTCACCAACACAAATTCATCCAACCGTGCAACCCCTTCCTCCTCCACCCACAAGCTTCAGATCCTCCTCTGGTCCCCTCCAACCTCCACACTTTCCAGCTTTCCTCACTCACTCTTTCACAGACTTACAATTCCCGTCCAACCCCGTCCCTCTTCCACACTTATATTTTTCCTATCCTTGTCCTTCCATCTTCTCCCTAATTTTAACATCCCAATGTCCCATTCTCCCTTACTCTTTCCCACTGCACCTCCCGCCAGCTCTCTGAGCTACACACACCCAAAATGAAAAGCAAGCTAATTAAGAAAAATGCGATTTACACAGAGCAAAAAGGGAGTCTCACAGGCGAGCGGAAGTGCAAAGAAAATCGGAGGGCAAAACCAACAAGCGCGTGCATAAGAGATAGGCACTATTCGCCTAAGATACGAGCTAGAAATATCAGGGGGATCTCTCTCTCACTCTCTCTCTCTCTCTCTCTCTCTCTCTCTCTCTCTCTCTCTCTCTCTCTCTCTCTCTCTCTATCTATCTATCTATCTATCTATCTATATATATATATATATATATATATATATATATATATATATACATACATATATATACACACATATATACATATACATTATGTATATGCATAAATTTATCTATATGTGTATATATACGCACACACACACAAACACACACACTCACACACACACACACACACACACACACACACACACACACACACACACACACACACACACACACACACACACACACACACACACACACACACACACACACACACACACACACACACACACACACACACACACACACACACACACACAAAGGATTACAAAGGATTACAAAGGCGGAGCAAACCTTTTGATCCATATCTAGGTCGGATGCGAAAAAAAATCATATTAATAATAGAATAATAAATAAAAACTATGATAATGTAAATAACAAATAAAATACATAAATAAATGCATAGGTATAGTTAAATATTAAACAAACAGGTTAAATAGTAAATAATAATAAATTTACATATAACTAATAATAAATGAAAATCAGACAGACAAATGATAACAAAACAAAAACAAATAATATAAGATAAATCATAATCATTACAGCATCTTAATTAGGTATTTATCTAAATGATTCTTAAAGCTTCGAACTGAACTACATTGCACTACCTGTGCAGGAAGTTTATTCCATTCATTAACTACACGGTTGGCAAAGTTGTTTCTACCTACTTCCAAATTGAATCTATTTCCGGAGAGTTTGAGACCATTGTTTCTTGTCTGATTCTCATTCAATGTAAAAATTTGGTCACTTTTGATGTTGTCAATTCCCTTTAGAATTTTAAAGACCTGTATCAAGTCACCTCTGAGTCTATGCTTTTTTAGGGAAAACAGATTCATATGTTTTAGTCGATTTTCGTATGATTTATTTTTGATATTTGGAATCAGTTTTGTGGCTCGCCGTTGTACTTTTTCCAGTCTGTCAATGTCTTTAATGAGATTCGGTGACCATACGGAAACAGCATATTCCAAATGTGGACGAACTAACGATTTATATAGCTTGTTAATGAGTGATGGACTTTTGAAATCAAAAGATCGTGCAATCAGTCCTAGAATCTTATTTGCTTTCTCAGAGGCTGAAATACATTGCTTGGATGATTTGAGGTCGTTACTGATAATTACGCCGAGATCTTTTTCACTATCCACTTTTGTTAACGAATTTCCAAATAACTTGTAATCGTACTTACTGTTATTTTTACCTATGTGCATTACCTTGCATTTACTTGTGTTAAATTTCATTAGCCACTTTTCAGACCATTGCTGTAATTCATCTAAATCTTCTTGAATATCTAATTGGTTTGAGCGATCATTTGCCACTCCACACAGTTTTGTATCATCAGCAAATTTGGAAACAGTAGATTTTAGTCCATGGTCTATATCATTTATATATACTATGAATAGAAGTGGCCCAAGAACGGAACCCTGAGGAACTCCACTTGCAACACTTTTCCATCCAGAAGTTTTTCCATTGAAAACAACTCTCTGTTTTTGACCCTTCAACCAATTACTAGTCCAACCTAATAGGCTACCACTTATTCCATGCAAAGCTAATTTAGTAAGTAGTCTTTCGTGTGGGACGGTATCAAAAGCTTTTGCAAAGTCTAGATATACTAAATCTATATTTTTTCTTTTGTCATAATTCGAGATAACTGTGTTGTAGCATTCGAGTTAGTTAGTCACGCAAGAACGTTTCCGTCTGAAACCATGCTGGCTATCATTTATCAAACGGTTACTTTCTAAATGATGTTCGATAGCATCTCTGATGATAGTTTCCATTATTTTTCCACACACACACACACACACACACACACACACACACACACACACACACACACACACACACACACACACACACACACACACACACACACACACACACACACACACACACACACACACACACACACACACACACGCACACACGCACACACACACACACACACACACACACACACACACACACACACACACACACACACACACAAACAAACACACACACACACACACACACACACACACACACACACACACACACACACACACACACACACACACACACACACACACACACACACACACACACACACACACACACATATATATATATATATATATATATATATACATACATATGTACATATATGTATATATATATACATATATATATACAGTATATATATGTATATATATATATATATACATATATGTATATGTGTATATACATACATATATCTATATATATATTCATATATATATATATATATATACATATATATATATATATATATACATTTCTATCAACCACAATACACTTCAATTCTTAGCCATCAACATCGAGGGTGACTCGAGGAGGCCAACACGCAAAATTGAAGCGTGGTAAAGCCAAGGACTCGATCCTGGGCTAGCACGTGACAAGTGTGTTAATGACTTAGCCAATGGCGCAATCGGTTAAGTCACTAACACACTTGTCACATACTAGCCCAGGCTCGAGTCCTTGGCCGTACCACGTTTCAATTTCTGCATGCTGGCCTCCTCGAGTTACCGTCGATGTACATGGCTTAGAATTAAATTGTATTGTGGTTGAGAAAATGTATATCTGTTCACTGGGACCCATTCTGTTTTCTGTATGGGACAGAAACATGAAGCATAAGAGAGGAGGAGAGAAGAAGTTTGAATGTGTTTGAGATAAAATACCTGAGAAGTATGATAGGGATTACTAGGCTGGATAGAGTGAGAAATGAGGAGGTGAGGAGGAGAATAGGGGTGGAAAGAGAGTTGGGAGATAGTATTGATGAAAGAGTATTGGGATGGTTTGGACACATGGAAAGAATGAGTGAGGAGAGATTACTAAAAAGATGTGGAAGGCAGAGGTGGAAAAAGTGAACATGAGGGGGCGCCCTAGTGATGGACGGATGGGGTAAAAGGGGCTTTGGGAAAAAGAGGAATGTCTGTTGAGGAAGGACGGGAGAGGACAGAAGACAGAGGTGAATGGAGAAGGGTTGTGTATGGATGATGCTGTGATGCATGAGGGGGGAGTTGGTGGGGGAGGGGGGATGAAGGAGTATATATGAGAAATAAATTGAAGACGCCCGTTGGGATTTCTCCCCGTCTTCTCCTTTTCTCCATGAGGGGACGGAGAGGGGGGGATTGCCAAATAAATAAAGCGGCCTTGTTGTGGATGTCCTGTGTCTTGCGACACTGCTTCTGAACTGGGGCAGTGGACAAGATGCCGGCATGACCCGTCATCCAGGAGGTGCTAAGATAACAGGGTAGAGGGGAGTGGAGTATGTAGGGGATGGAATGGGTGGGAGTAGTTCCTATCCCTTTTCTTTTGGCTACCTCCCGTGTAAGGGAGAAAATGCCTTTGGAATATGTATATATATAAATATATAAATATATATGTATACATATATATACACACATATATATATATATGTATATATATATACATATATATACATACATATATATGTTTGGTTAAAGACCAGCGCAAATTCAGTATCAACTAACTTCTTAGTAGTTTTCTCTATCTTCCGAATAGACTTCTTGTAATCAGAAGGGAGGTCAAAAACGAGGCTGCCAAGATCCATATTGTATTGTTAAGAAAATACTATAGAATAATACATAATGCGAGCTTTCGGTTGATGCTTTCAACCATCTTCAGGCGAGAAAAGTATCTAATACATAAAAGGAGGCTAACAATTTAAGTACAGAAATTTGGTGTATACATGGTACTGGGAGAGGTCACAGTTGCTACCTAGGTTGGCGCACGATGGAGCTACGTGGGGTGGGTCTGTTGTTGGTTGGTGAGATTATGTCCGGTGGGATTATGTTCGGTGGGATTATGTCGGCTGCGCTGGGAGGATGTCTGCTGGAACTCCGTAGGGAGGATCTGTTGCTTCTGGGAGTTGCGATGCTCGGAGGATGTCTTTGAACAGTCGAGTTCTTATGCAATAGGAGGGGACCGAGTGGGTCTGTATATTGATGAGTGGAGTCTGTTGTGAAATGTATACTTTCTCAAAAATGTGTAGTTTTCTGTGATTGCTGCAGTGTCTAAGTATTTTCGTGTTATCCACCAAATGTGGTCTTGTGAGGGTATTGTTGTGAGTTTGTTTCATGTGTTTTTGTATGCTGCCCTCACGAGCATGCATTGTAAGTCTCCTGCTCAACGAAGTCGTAGTGACACCAATGTAAGATACATTATTTAGAAGTTTGCAACCTTCTTCGGGACAGGAAAATTTGTATATCACATTGGTTTGCTTGAGGGGATTGTGGTTCTTAGACAAATTGTTCGTCATAATGAGGTTGGAGACCTTGGGGTTTTTGTAATAAATAATGATGTCTAATTTGTCTTTAGGGTTGGTGCAAGTAGTGTTTTGTGTGATTATTTCTTTGATGACGCGTTCGTCCGTTTTGTAAGCAGGTGTCATTTGGTTTTTGTAATAGATTATACGTTTGGTGGGAGGTTGGTTTTGTTCTTGTTGTGTAAAAATGCGTGTCATGAATATTCTTGTTTCGTTATCTATGACTGTGTTAGAATATCCGTTGTTGGAAAGTATCTGCTTGATGCGAGATAATTTCTGGTGGAATAAGGTCCATGAGGAGCAGTTCCGGAAAGCACGGCGGAGGTAGGCACGTATGACACTCAACTTGTAGCGTTGAGGGCACTCGCTAGCAGCATTCAGGCATCTACCTATGTCTGTCTTCTTCCTGTGTATATATATATATATATATATATATATATATATATATATATATATATGTGTGTGTGTGTGTGTGTGTGTGTGTGTGTGTAAGCAATCACATCACCGTGATACAAAAATGCAAAATGACCACAGGAGAAAGAAAAGTTGTAGTCAGTACTTCTCTATATTACATATTCAGACTAGACTTATCTGAAGATGTAATATACGAAAGTAATTACTGTCTATATGTTTTCCTCCTTTGGTTATTTTGCATATATATATATATATATATATATATATGTATATATATATGTATATATGTATATATATATTATATATATATATATATGTATGTATGTTTGTATATATATATATATGTTTGTATATATATATGTATATATACATATATATATATGTATATATATCCATATATATGCATATATATATATACATACTTATATATATAAATATATATATCTATATATATATACATATATATATGTACATATATATATATATATATATATATATAAATTACTGTTGTCTCGCTGCGATCAATCATGAAAAAATTGGAAACGCTCGTGGGGAGGTGCGAAGTCCGTAAGAAGACGAAAAAACGTAAAACCGAGGGGGACAAGGTCTCCGACGCTCTCCTCCAGCGACACTTGTCGTCACTTTTCAACATCGCAACCCCTGCTACTTCTTCCTCTGTGATCCACCTCAACCAGGAGGACAAGAAGTTCCTCGACGACCAAAAGGGCTAGAGGAAGACTGTCATGAGTTCTCTTGACAAGGAGAGCGTGGCAAAAGAGTCTAGGAAACATGAGAGGTTGGCTGCTGAGAGAAGGAGGAAGGAGAAGGAGTTTATGGAGACTTCGGACGGGGAAGAGACGGTTGAGTTGGCGAGAGGGAGTTCCACCACCGCATTTTTTATCAACTTCTTCGTCCGCCAACAACTCTCCTGCTCGTGGAAGCGCCGCTAATTCTGCTTCTCATACGAAAAGGCTCAAGATCACGAAGAAGTTGGCAGCAGCGGCTGATTGTGTCACGTTGACCCCTCGCGGAACCCACCACGTTATCTCTCTCATCGCCGCAGACCAGAGAATGCTGTGTCCGTCTACCTCGTACATTCGCCGATACCGGAAAGTGTTGCGGAAGGAGAAAGCAGAAGCAGCCGTCAAGGATTATCAAAAACAAGTACAGGAGCACGACGCGGTTCTCATCCTTCATTGAGACGGAAACTCTTGCCCGGATCAGAAAGTTAAGGTAATGTCGATCGCTTGGCCATCGTTGTCATCAGTCCGTCCCTCGAAGGAGACAAGCTCCTGGCTATCCCTGCCTTGCCATCCGATACCGGAGAAGCAATGGCCAGCAAAGTCAAGGAGACCATCAGATATTGGACGTTAAAAGACAGAGTTGGGGGTCTCTGCTTCGACATTACCGCTTCAAACACGGGCGTCCTTGCTGGCTGTTGCACACTCCTTGAACAAAAGTTGGGTCGTCCGTTGTTAAACTTGGCGTGCCGCCGCCACGTTATGGAGCTTATTTTGGCCTTAGCTTTCAAGGCCACCTTCGGCGACAGTACGCCCGGCCCAGATATTCAAATATTTAAACGGTTCAGAAAAAAGTGGCCCACTCTTGTACATGCCAATGCTACGATCATCGACGGTCCTCGATTAGCTGACCATGACGAATGGAAGAAGATGGCCCTTGAGGTACTTGCTAAGGCGGCCAAAACGACAGGAGAATATTATGAAGAATTTGCGAAACTAACGGCAAAGACCATCAAGGGGGGAGGATGGCGAAGGTGATTTACACTCTCAAG
>NC_134795.1:5803782-5808782 GCF_046742065.1 Oratosquilla oratoria | reverse complement strand
TCTTCTGCAGCTACGTGATGTGTGGTCGGGGACTTGTACAGTCCTTTTGAACCATCGCACGTAGCTCAGTCGTTAGCGTCTTGACTTCGTAATTATACACGTATAGGTCAGGGTTCGAATCCCTTGGCAGAGCTTCTAAAAATGTTCAACCTGTCTAAAACATACACAACTTGTCGGAGGGCTCGCCTAATATGGGGATTGGATGAAAATGAGACTACGTCTTCTGCAGCTACGTGATATGTGGCCGGGGACTTGTACAGTCCTTTTGAACCATCTCACGTAGCTCAATCGCTATCGTCTTGACTTTGTGATTATGCACGTGCAGGTCAGGGTTCGAATCCCTTGACAGAGCTTCTAAAGATGTATGAGAAGATTCTGGCAAAAGTATCTAGCAAAAAGTATGGATTTTTTTTGGGGGGGGCTTACTTAGACTTGGGGAAGTTATATAATAGGACTGATAGAGAAGTTTTGTGGAACATATTGTAAATATATGGAATAGGGCGAAACCTGTCGAAAACAAATTAAAGCAGTCAGGTTTTTACATGAGTATCACGACATGTGTAAGAGTCAAGATTGTACAGTAGAGATTGAATGTTTTATAGTTACTTCAGGGCTGTTCAACCTGTATATAGATAAGGGATAAGGAGGGTAAAGGAAAGAGTTCAAGGTGGGAGTCTGAAATTAATGGATGAGAATGGAAGAGCATCGGCAATTTTCCAATTGTTTTTCGGTGGTGTAACTCCACTTGTGGATGATACCAAGGAAAGACTGGATCAAATGCTGACTGAGTCTAAGTTTGAAAGGGTATGCGAGAAAAGCAAGTTGAACTAAGAGTGGAAGTGGACAAAAATAAATTGATGTGATATACAAGGATAGTGGCTGGTTAAATGTGAGTATGGAAGTTGAGAGGCCTGAGGAAGTTGAAAGTTTCAAGTACTTGGGGTCACATGATGCGGCGAATGGAGTGCATATGAAAATGAATTATTGATCAAAGAGAGCAAATAAATGTCGTGGTTGAATGAAGTGTCTTAGGTAAAATGGTTATTTGGAAATGAATGCAAAATGAATGTTGTTGTATGATGGAGTAATTGTATCCACTGTGAAGCAGAGACTTAAGAATCTAAGTGAATATGAGAACAAAATTGCTTTAAGGTAAAAAGTGATATATTTGATATTGGTTACAAGAACGGCCAATGTAAGAAATGTAAAGGTCAAGCTGAGAATGTGGGTGTAAAGGTAATGGTAAATGGGGTAAGCAAAAATGTGCCGAACTGATTTGAGCTTATGGAATGAATGAATGAATGAAGATAGACTTGCAGAAATAATTTTGGAGTCAAAAGGTAGCGTGAGGTTGATATGGAATCCGAGAATGAGATAGATGAATAGCGTGATGTGCGTTGGATGCATATGGAATGTCTTCTGAAAAAGGAAGCGTGTGTAAAATATATAAGTGAATGGAAGAAGACTAAATGAATGAAGGGATGACGCGACCCGATGGGTTGTTTCCATCTGCTTCGTGAATTATTTTTAACGTATGTGAAAGAAGATCACCAAGCAATGAAGCGATGGGTTAACTAGCTCCAGCTGACATGCCGGCTGTGGAAAAGTTGTGACTAGTCGTTACATTGCCTTTGACCCAAACATTACTATGAGGACAGGGTGAGTCTTCATCCTCGAGGTGACTAGATTGGAAGGGTGATTGACAGGTTTTACTTGTGTATAATCTGGCTGCTTGCATTGTCTAGGCTTCCCCCATATCGGGATAGGCCAACGTATATAAAACATCATATGCATTTTGCTGGTAGTCTCTTAGTTTGCAAACATTTATATTTCTTTTCATACAGTAAAACACCACGAAATTTTTAAGCAATCAACCATAATGAGAATATATAATTCATGGAATCTGAAACTCAGTTCAGATATTATTTTTATCAAGCCATTTTTTTTTCTTAAGGTAACTAACTTCCAATGTAATATAGATAAGATGATCAGATCCAGTTTCCAATTACGGTCGGTAGAAAGTAAAGAGGTGTTTATGTTGCTCATCAGCAAAGGATCTTAATTAGAATCATCTCAATTAGTACCTTCTGCTCGATAACAAACTTCGCTGGGTTTGTTTTGGTTAAAACCAGTTATGCTCTCTCATCCTAGTGTATTAACCTCCTCCATAATGAGTGCCACACACATATTTCATTCTGGCTGACTTCAGGCAATTTTTATTAAGCTTTATGGAAGTTTAGCACGTTACAAGGGACTTTTCACATTTTTATACTGTGATTACAGTTACAGTTGACTGGAGATGAAAAACATGCAAACAAGTACGTAAGGAAACAAAACAATATAATTCTATCTATGTTGCCTTTCTTATAACTTGAAAGACATATTCTTTAAATCTTTAAACACTTTACTCTGACTTATGGCAGGTGATCTCATTGGTCTCTTCAGTAGCAAAGGGGTTAAGTCAATCTTGTTAACTCTTCCTTGCCGCGGGGTCCTTACCCTCCTACTATGCGTTACTCCTTCAGTAGTTAGCAAACTATATAACTTTCTGATAAACCCTTCCATGTCTGGTGGTACTTATCCTTGAATTTTGATTGTCGTCAACATATTTCATTCAGTTGTGATATTATGAACATGTTGCTTGTCGATATCTCGTGGAATTAGGAATTCTTCAAATCCTTCGCGTACAAAATGAAGTAAAGAATAGTAACAGAATATCAGAGGCAATTAAATGCACTATAACAGGAAATTCTAATATTCACTTGGACAAATATTTATGGGAAATGCTACAATGTCTTTCAGTTGACAATTTTATTTTGATTCCAGTTACCTACAGAGTATTTTGGGCATCTGTGGATCATTCACTAAGTAATGAAGGAGTTTGCTCAACGGCGAGGGCTCCCTTACCTGAACGAGATCGTTTGTCAGTAGTCCACAATTTATGGATTAATCGGCTTAAGCCATGCCCCTTAAATGGAGGATGTTTTTCTTCCAGTTCAATGAAAGCACCTGGAGACAAACAGAAAAATGTAAAAGAACGATCCTTAGATTTCTATGGGTTAATGAACACACTGGAAGTAAGGATGAGCATCAAATAATTAGTATAGTTACACAATTTATATATTTTGTTCTGGCTAATGCTGAGGATAAACTTCAAACGAAATTGGGTCTCGATCCTTTAAGAACCCATTCCATACTTTGTTTGCCTCTCAGATGAATAAAATCATCTGGGATAAGACATAGCAAATATCTATAAACTCCGATATTTTGTAGTAAGAATGGATGCCACGCCATCTTAGTATGTAACCTGAGACTATTGATACTTTTAAAATGTCTGATGGCTAAGTAGCACAGATGTTCGCTTGACCACCTTTAGGCGGTAATCACGTTAACAGGTAAATGAGATCACTATGCTCAGAATCAATGGTCAATGGGTTTACGTGATAAAATAAGAAATAGACTCGTCACAAGCGATGACTTAGTGCTACAAGTCATCTAGTACGGAACAAGTAATCACACAACACCCTCAAGCAAGCATGCAGTGGGGTTAGAGAAGGCTTAGAGTAGTCGGCAACCGAACAAAATCTTATATCGCTGGCAATCAACATAGATCATGTAACAGTGTATCCAGCGGCTGTAGGACATTAAACTGATTGTTTAACCATTTATCCCGAGTAGATGTTGTCTTCCTATACCACCTCGTGTAGGGTTGACTAAACAAGTTTTATGTAGTCTGGTGGATTTTGTGAGAACCCAACGAGCGAAAGCAAAAAATTAGAAACTAGTCTCCACTGAAATAACAAATGAAGAGGTAAATATGTAAATAGATAAATAGATAATTAAGTACGAAGAGTGAATTAACAAATAGATTAACAAATGAATAGATAAATAAATAAATATGGAAGATAAATATGTAAATGAAAATTAGGAAATACAAATGAATAAAACAAAAGATAAATAGAGAAATGGATAGAAAATAAACAAGAAAACAAGTGGATTAATGAAATTGAATAAAACGAAAAATAGAATAAATTAGAATAATTATTCATAACATGAAATAAAATAGAATAAAAGAATAAAATATAATAAGATTAAATATTATAAACTAAATTTAACTACACTAAAATAAAATAAAATAAAATAGAATAAAATGAAATGAAATAAAATGAAATTAAAAATAGTAATAATATAAAATAAATTAGAATAAAGTAAAACAAATCAAATAAAACAAAATAAATAAAATAAAATAGAATAAAATAAAGTACAATAAAATAAAATAAAATAAGATCAAATAAAGTCGATTGTATTAAATAAAGTAAAATGAAATAAGGTGAAATAAGACAAAATAATATGAAATAAGATAGAATAAAATAGAATAAGATAGAGTAAAATTAAATAAGATAAAATAAGATGAAATATGATGAAAATTTAGATAAGATTTATTAAAATAAAATCATACGAAATAAAACTAGATCAAATTAAATAGAATGAAATAAAGTTAAGTAGAATTAATAGAGTTAGATAAGATTAAGCAAAATCAAATTAAATTAAATAAGACGAAAATAAACTAAATAGAATGAAATATTTTATATTATGTTGACTTCTTCTATTATCCCTCCGTTCTTACCTTCTATTAATCTATTCTCTATACTCTTAGTGACTTTGTCCTTAAGGATAGAAACGCTATCTATTGGTATTAAAGTGCAATACAAGCCTTTTACACAAAAAGTTCTCTTACCTGGGGCCCATAAGACCCAGGGGGCCTATTGGAAGTCTACAAAAATTTTATATTTTCATTTTACTGGAAACTGGGTCTGATAAACTGAAAGTCTCATCTTTCATATGTATGTAATTTAAGCAACATAAACAAGCATCAATCAAATTTAGTAATTTAATCTATTTTGTTGTAGAATGTTTGCAAGTAAGATCGTGATTGGAAAAGAAGGAATAAAAAAAATAATAATAAACACGATTTTGAGCAACTGTCTTGTACTATCTTC
>NC_134795.1:5796282-5801282 GCF_046742065.1 Oratosquilla oratoria | reverse complement strand
GAATATACTATGATCCATTTTTTATACGCTAACCTGAAAGAAATGTAAGTTATTATCATTATTTCTCCCCTAAGTACGATATGTGCTATAAATGACCTACTCAGAATGTCAGCACTTTTTGCTCAGTGTTCCAAATATGACCCATACCTTAGATACGTTCACTACACATATGTCATACTACTAGTGATAAAGCATGGAAATTCTTAATATTCACTATTTTATAAGGAACACCATGATTTTTTCCAACATTTCATATAGGCATATATAGAAAGTGTAGGAGTAATTCACTGGTGTTTCTCATTAGCCAGAATAATTCACTGTGTTCACATTTTGAAGTTATAGCGTTCATCAAAAAAAGGCAGTGGTTAATAATTCGGGAAATGAATATGTGCCGTAAATGTTTCAATGATCCACAAGTTCATATTTTACTTCTTCATGAAATGGTAGCGATGAAAATGCTATGTCCAAAAAAGGCCTTAATTTACCTTACCGAAGTGACCGCCAGCCTCACCATCTGTGCCACTGTCCACTCTCCTCCAACGTAGTTTAAGATACTGTTCATGAACTTTATCCTCTGCCTTCCTCTTGCTCTCTTCCCTTCCACTCTTCCAATAAACAATCTCTCTCTAATTCTCCACCTCTTAGGATATGTCCCAGAGAATTTAGCTAATAAGAATGAATAATCTACATGTAGTGTTTAGTTCACTCTTTTTACTTGAAGCTGAGCACCAATTTTATCTACATTACTTTTAGGTATTCAAATTGACCCTGCACAATGTTCATGCGAAACTGACCCGGAGCTTACTGATCCAGAGACAGAGACTTTGGCAAGCGAGGATATGGAAACATGAGAATCATCATGCGAATTTGTGATGGGTGATGATGATGGTGATGAAACACTTGCAGATGATGATCCTGAGTATGGGCCTGAAGAGGAATCTGAGGGTGAGGCTGGCACTGATGATCAAGAGGAGTGGATTCAATGTGAGGTTAGTTGGGTGTAATTTTGTAATCAACCATCCCTGTTACCCAGTCATGACAATATTATTTCCATTTGTGTCTTTTCAGGAACACAAGTGATGACCCAGTGTCAGAGAAGTACATCATCTTCCACTCACGCCTGATGCAGCAATTTGCTACTTGCCATGTCTGCAGCTACCCATGAGGTTAATAAGAAGAAGGGTACATTCATCACTGTGTACCAAAAAAGAATGTAGATTTGCAAGGTAATATAATGCTTTGTGCAAGTAATATGAATACCTCAGTATCGTTTGATATATATATATTTTCACTTTGAAGGCAGACACGAAACATTTGAATTTGTACCGGTAACTTACACTAAACATGAAATAATGATAAACTGCCGTTTTGTTTTGTTTGAAAGAAATCACATAGTTCTTCTTAATGATTTCAGGCCCCAGTTAGTCATCCTGTTATCAAGTTTCTCTTTGCTGGTGCCATTCTTGGCAGTATTACAAGTTCTCAATTTTTTGGGTTGTCAGTCCATCCACTCCAATACATATTTCAAGCATCGATCGATGTTCCTATGACCTGCTGTACAATCGGTGTGGGATGTAGATTAGGATTTTTTTAATCCATGAAACATAAAATGCTAACACACCTTTAGTTGTCGACGAAAGAGGCCATCTACCAAAATGGGACCAGACATAGATTCTCATGGATAACATTACACGGCAAGAAAGAAAGGCGATGGAGTCCGTTTTTATCAACATCCATGATAACATCAATAAGAGGACTGGGGATTTAATATGGGCTAAAGCAGCAGCACGCTTTGTCGTCATGAACAATAAACACAGAGCCCCTGATCCAGTCGGACATTTCAGCCACGCGAATACCAACGGGTGGATAATCGGTCCACCCACTGCGATAGCTCGTCACACCGACAGACGAGGTCGAGTGGGGGACCAACCTGACACTTTGCCACGTTCCTTTTTATGCCATATATATATTGACCAACTTGACTTCAAACTATATTCCTTTCTAATCAGGAACGCCCTCTACACGCAGGAAGTGAACTCTACTCACTTCCCGTAAGTTACACACACACACCTCTCACGAACATAGCCACGTCCCACGCACAAACATCTACACTTACTTTTTCTTCGAATAAATTCGCTTCCTTTCTAACTTTCTCTTATACTACATCTTCTCATTTCAGTTTACCTCCCACTAAAGATTTTTCCGTTTTTCCACCTTTCTCTCCAACTACGCCTCCTACCATTTTCTGAACTTCTGGTGATATAATCTGCTCTTCCTCGCGGCGTTGAGGCCGCCGTCCAAGCTCCCAGTCCAGTTCTCCCGAGCCACGACCACCAACAAGCCCCTGATCGCTCGCAAATTGCCCGGTGGCAATAGCCCTCTTTTATACGCTACTGTTTTTTCATTTTCTTACAGATATTCTTCCCCTACCACAAAAAAAATGATCCCGCGGAAGCGAGTGGTCTTTCCTAGAAATCCAGAATTCCTCTGAAGAAGCCACTCGGGCGAAACTAGTCAGGAATAAAAGTATTTCCCTCAGCCCGTGTTCCCTTTACCTCCTATCCACAATAATTAATGATAATAATAATAATAATAATAATAATAATAATAATAATAATAATAATAATAATAATAATAATAATAATAATAATAATAATAATAATAATAATAATAATAATAATAATAATAATGATAATGATAATAATAATAATAATAATAATAATAATAATAATAATAATGATGATAATAATAATAATAATAATAATAATAATAATAATAATATTAATAATAATAATAATAATAATAATAATAATAATAATAATAATAAATAATAGTAATAATAAATAATAATAGATAATAATAGATAATAATAATAATGATAATAACAATGATAAAAATATTTATAATAATAATAATAATAATAATAATAATAATAATAATAATAATAATAATAATAATAATAATAATAATAATAATAATAATAATAATAATAATAATAATAATAATAATAATAATAATAATAATAATAATAATAATAATAATAATAATAATAATAATAATAATAATAATAATAATAATAATAATAATAATAATAATAATAATAATAATAATAATAATAATAATAATAATAATAATAATAATAATAATAATAATAATAATAATGATAATAATAATAAGAAGAAGAAGAAGAAGAAGAAGAAGAAGAAGAAGAAGAAGAAGAAGAAGAAGAAGAAGAAGAAGAAGAAGAAGAAGAAGAAGAAAGAAGCAGCTTGGTATATTCAGTTAATGAGGCAAATAGGCAAAAACTTACATTGCTTTAGTTTCTTAATGTGATTGATCATACATCTGTGCAAAGTAGTACATATGTTGTGTGTCTATCCTTTAACTATCTCCTGTCCCCTGCCCATTACCTTTGCATTTACCTGCATGCACCACCCCATTCATGTACATAATGAACAGCTATGGCAACATAACACATCACTGATGCAGCCCCACCTTAACTTCAAAATATTCGCACTCACCATTTTCAGTTCTATCATAAGATTTTCTATTCTCGTTAAAAAAAAAAATAATCTTAACTGTCCTTGATATCTTTCCCCTAATTCCATATATCTATGAAACCTCCCACAGCGTCTTCCTCTGTATAAATATATATTTAAATAAATTCATAAGCATCAATAACTTATTTGATAAATAGATAAATAAATAAATGAATATGTTTATAAGTAAGGGATCAGGTAACTAAATATTAACTAAATGAATAAATATTAATAAATTATTAGATAAATAGATAAACAAGTGAATATATAAATAAGTAACTGAACAGGTAGCTAAATATAGCATGATTGAATATTAATAACTTATTTGATAAATAGAAAGACAAATAAAGGAATAAATATGTAAATGAATAGGTAGTTAAATACTAGCTAAATGAATAAGTAAATAAGTGAATAAATGAATAAGTAAGTTAATAGGTAACTAAATGCTAAACAAATGAATAAATTGATTAATTAATAAATGAATAAATAGATAAATAAATAGATAGCTAGATAGAAGATAAATAAATGCATAAATAAATCAATAAAAAATAGATAGATAAACAGATAAATAGATAAGTATATAAACAAAATAAATAAATAAATAAATAAATAAACAAATAGATAAATAAATAAATAAATGCATAAGATAAAAAAATAAAATAATGGATACATAAATTGAATGTTTTCAAATGATCGTTTGGACAAGAAAAGAAAGATATAAACTTGAGATTAAGTGTCTACACAGTGTTTGAGGCGGAAGAAAAGGTGTCTTGAAATTCCCCTTTTTAAGATTCCGAATAACAGGAAGGTAAAAAAGCACCAATAGTAAGAAAATTTAATAGTCTCCCAGTGAAAGAAAAGGAATAAATTATGGCAGACATTTGCAAAATGTAACTGTCCAAAAAAGGGGTGATATGTTTCTTAAGATGTCAACTCCTCCACTCTCTCTTCGTATATACATTCCTCCTCTATATTTTCCACGGTGTACTTTGATTCACCTTATCAAATGCTTTGCTTTAATCCATGAAAATCACAAATGACTTTTTTCCACCTTTCGTGAACTTACTTTGATTTTTCAACTTTACAAAGGATTACAAAGGAGGAGCATGACAACAGGAGACCTTTTGGTCCATAACTAAGTCGGATGCGGAGAAAAATGATAATAATGATTAATAAATAAAAGAAAAATAAATAAAAATTATAATGATAAAAATAATAATAAATAAGATAACTAAATGCATAAGAATGGTTAAATAATAAACAAACAGGTAAATAGTAAATAATGATAAATTGACAGATAACTAATATTAAGTAAAATCAAGCAAATAATAATAAACAAACAAATAATAACAAACTTGTCATGTTTAATGATTAGATATGACAGAATATTTCATTCTAGTTTAGTATATGGCCTACCAAAAGTTATAAAACTACCTAGGGTCAGCTTTACTGAGTACCCCA
>NC_134795.1:5788782-5791282 GCF_046742065.1 Oratosquilla oratoria | reverse complement strand
ATGTATATGTATATGTATATGTATATGTATATGTATATGTATATGTATATATGTATGTGTATGTACATGTACATGTATATGTATATGTATATGTATATGTATATGTATATGTATATGTATATGTATATGTATATGTATATGTATATGTATATGTATATATATGTATATGTATATATATATATATATATATATATATATATATATATATATATATATATATGTATATATATATATATACACAATATATGAACCTTGAGAAATATTATTAGATGGATTGTTAAACTCATGGATGTCACCCAGCCCCTTCATCTTCTCATCAGTTTTTCAACTCAACTAGTTTACCTTCACCATAAACTTTGTTCCTTTAGCCTTCCGACATCCCAAGGACTTCGGATCTTCTGTTAGAAAAAATGAAGATATCCATTGAAAACATATATTCAATTATACCCTTTCTGTATCCTAAAATCAAACTTGTCTGGGTGAAAAATTCCTGCCCAAGTGTACACAACGGGGTGGCTCAATATGTAAACTAAACAAGAGCTCTTAGTTGGTGGAGCATCAGCTACAGAACATGAAATTTTGACTTCGTTGTCTTTCACATACCGACCACTCTCTACGTTGAGTTCGGCCTTCATGACTTCGTGGAGGAGGCCCTAAGTATGGTACTTGAACGTTCTTCATGATGCCGTATACAAGAAACACGTCCTCACTAAGCTTGTTATTCCAGACAGAGGTGTGCTTAAGATAGCACAGCCCAAACAAAGAAATATATGTCATAGAAATGTGTCGTTAACCCCCCTTCAAGGGGAGCTTGTGAATTTTAGACTTGACACGCACACTATATCTAGACTAAAACATCGCAACAAACGTCTTGAGACTTCAGAAAAGAGATGCTCTTCTCAACGATCTACGAGTAATTAAAAGAAAAGGAACTATCTCCACCTCAGGCACACTCTACAGGCAGAATTGGTGCCGGAAGCCGAATGGAAACGCGGTACGTAAAACAGTAGTCGTCTGACAAATGGGCTCATAGAAGCTTCCCATATACTACGCGAAACCTTCGACATTAACATCATTCGGGTTCTTGCGTCATCTTGTAGACTGAAAAATACCTCAAGAGATTTGACAACATTCTGACAGACGATTCGAAGTTTATCAGAGTAGGTCGGAGCCAGGTTAAGGATATCAAACGATGTGTCAGCAAGACCATCGACGTCATCAACCCTCGACTCGGAACTTTCTAGCTATCGTAAGCCAGAAACCTACGCACACCTATAAGCTGACGAAGAGCTTAGCACAAATCTTTACAGTCCTTACATTCCCAACAGATGCAACATCATTTCAGTTGAGTTCTTCTCGACATCAGAAAGCCGTTCCTCCGAATTTTGGATTCCTGCTTCTCATTATATAGAAATCTATTTTACTAATATCCCTGTCGAAACAACTATCGCACTTTTCCTAAACAGAGTTTACCAAAATTCCACTAATCCAAACCTCGATTTCTCGAACTTCACCATTAGAACCCTTCTACGGCTAAGTAATAAAGAGGTCCCGATGTATGAACGCATATGATATATACTATATGTATATATATATAAATGTATATATATATATATATATATATGTAAATATATAATATTAAAATATGTGCATATATATATGTGTGTGTGTGTGTGTATGTACGCATGTATGTGTGTGTGTGTGTGTGTGTGTGTGTGTGTGTGTGTGTGTGTGTGTGTGTATGTACGCATGTATGTGTGTGTGTGTGTGTGTGTGTGTGTGTGTGTGTGTGTGTGTGTGTGTGTGTGTGTGTGTGTGTGTGTGTGTGTGTGCGTGTGTGCGTGTGCGTGTGTGCGTGTGTGCGTGTGTGTGTGCGTGTGTGTGTGTGTGTGTGTGTGTGTGTGTGTGTGTGTGTGTGTGTGTGTGTGTGTGTGTGTACGCGCGTGTGTTCGCGTGTGCGTGTGTTCGCGTGTGCAGTTAAATCCTTTTATTGCCTCTCTTAATCATTCCTGTCGTTCGGTATTTTTTTTCTCTTTTAATATCGCTCAATTATTCACATCATACTTTCTTCCATGTCTTCCTTCTTTCTAATATTTTTCTTCTTACATCTTGTAAATTTTCGTTAGTTTTAATTATTCTTCGTCCACTTTTTTCTTTCATCTTCCCTTTCTCTTTACGATGTCATTACACCGCTTTCCATCTTTATGCATTTTGTTTTCGTTCTGTACTTTCCATCTGGTTCTTTTTTTTTTCATTAAGTCTTAAATCATTTCCTTTGGTCTATACATTTTTGCAGACTTCTTTCCTTCGTTTCTCTTCTCTCTTTTTATTTTCCTTTTGATTGCATTTCTCGATTTTCTAAACAAGAAAATTCTTTTTGATGTACTCTGGGGCTGTCATTGCAAATTTTGAGATTATGTTCAGAGTCAACCTTCGACAGATTAGCTGAGAATCCTCATTTTCAATATCTTGTTTTCTCCATATTGAACACTGACAGCAT
>NC_134795.1:5776282-5778782 GCF_046742065.1 Oratosquilla oratoria | reverse complement strand
CAGTGTCGGCCTTTCCTCTGATTAAACTTGCCCACTCTACCGAAGTAGACAAGTTCTAAGTAGGTTACACCTAAGCCTAAACTAAAGTACAAGTAAAATTTAGTTGACATGACACAGCGTGGGTTGCGACGTGGCCAACAGGGATGGGGCGCAGGCGTCTGTAGACAAAAAGCTAGATCGATGGAAGGTCGAGTCCCTCCCGATTCAACGCGTGACGGCAGCAAAGGCTTGTGGTATAAAATCCCCGAGCTCTAACAAGGGCATTCATGTTTAGCCACCTCGTAGAGCATCTAACGATTGATTATTATAAAATAATGCATTGATCACTTATTTCATACTTATTCTTTACCTTTTTGCTATCAATAAAGAAAACGGGAGCTTTATAAGTGTTGATTTTGGGCTCTTTGTGATTCAAATTCCTGTGATTTTGTTCCATTTCTGGAATTTTATTAAAACCATTTCCGCATACTGATTTGAAAAAGACCACTACGCATATAAAGCACAAGAGAAAAGTTTTGGTTTTTGAGAAATATTTCATGTTTCTAAATAGATATATTAAGAAGATATTCACATTCATGATGCTCTAGGTTAGTCTCCATTTAATCAAATAAACCAGTATGATTTAGAATATATATATATATATATGGACTATATTATGACAAATAAAATTGAAGGTGAAAGAAGTTGATGAGGAGAAATGGGAGAATTTTACGCCTTAACGTTTCGACCCGCAGGGTCTTGGTCACAAAGCTAACAACTCAAACGTAACCGGATATTTTATACACGGACGGGTCATCTTATGGGACGCTTCGGAGAGCTTGTTATTTTATCTGCGTATTCTTTTATTATTAATAAGCTTGTGGCTTTTGCTAAACATATAAATCCTTCTCTATGGTTAATGTTGTTATTAGTGTTGATATATGCTGCCTCAATTGTCTTCCTTAGTTTCTTGGATGATCCTTTATTTAATACGGTTGTGTTGTTCCAGTCTGGAAGGTGACCATGTTTATCCACATGTATTACTATGGAGTTAGATGTCTGGTCGCGGACTTAATAAAAGGATAAATGAACATAAAAATGACGTAAAAGCCCATAGGACATCTAACTCCATAGTAATACATGTGGATAAACATGGTCACCTTCCAGACTGGAACAACACAACCGTATTAAATAAAGGATCATCCAAGAAACTAAGGAAGACAATTGAGGCAGCATATATCAACACTAATAACAACATTAACCATAGAGAAGGATTTATATGTTTAGCAAAAGCCACAAGCTTATTAATAATAAAAGAATACGCAGATAAAATAACAAGCTCTCCGAAGCGTCCCATAAGATGACCCGTCCGTGTATAAAATATCCGGTTACGTTTGAGTTGTTAGCTTTGTGACCAAGACCCTGCGGGTCGAAACGTTAAGGCGTAAAATTCTCCCATTTCTCCTCATCAACTTCTTTCACCTTCAATTTTATATATATATATATATATATATATGTATGTATATATATATATATATATATATATACATATATATATATATATATATATATTGTTGCAGAAACCACAGGGAAAATTAAGTCGGAATACTAAACGTTTTCGTCTATTACGACATCCTCGGAGTACAAGAAAGAGAAAATAGAACATAATATTTATACAGAAATTAGAAAACTGGGAACAATGACTGGAACAATGTAAAAAAATATTTTGTTTGTAATTCTGTTTTAGAAAGGAACATCATTGAATCTAGTTTTTTTAAGAGCAATTTTGATAACAATATCAATTTGAGTTTAGGGTTATTTAAACTAGACAATTTCCTAATTAATAGAATAGTCAAGCAGTACCATGGCTCCTGATTGTATCAGATGTCCTGTGGACGTTTCGGCCACATGGTTATGTTCCCTTGTTTTGTTGCTTTATTGTTTTATTATTATTATTATTAGTTCCATTTGCATATGAATGTGTATGTTTTGCTGCTTTATTGTTTTATTATTATTATTAGTTCCATTTGTATATGAATGTGTATGTATATTGCGCGAAGCCTTTATGTGGCTATAACCTTTCCCAGTTTTCTAATTTCTGTATAAATATTATGTTCTATTTTCTCTTTCTTGTACTCTGAGGATGTCGAAATATACGAAAACGTTTAGTATTCCGACTTTATTTTCCCTGTGGTTTCTGCAATATTATTTAGTTACGCGTTTTTGTGATTATTATATATATATATATATATATATATATATATATATATATATGTATGTATATATATATACATATATATTTATGTATATATTATTTTTATATATATATGTGTGTGTGTGTATATATATATACATATATATATATATATTTACACATATATATATGTATGTATATATATATATACATATATATATACATATGCGTAAATAACCACTAGGAAAAAGTAAACTAACGAAGCAGAGCGCTTTCGTGTAATTACATCTTCAGTGCAGATACAAAGAAGGAATTATAAGATGAAGA
>NC_134795.1:5763782-5766282 GCF_046742065.1 Oratosquilla oratoria | reverse complement strand
CCTAACATAAGACTAATATGAAACTAACGTAAACCTAACGTAAATCTAACCTAAATCTAATCTAAACCTAACCTAAACCTAACCTAAATTAAACCTAAACCTAACCTAAACCTAGCCTAAACCAAACTTAAACCTAACCTAAACCCAACCTAAACCTAACCAAAACCTAACCTAAACCTAACCTAAACCTAACCTAAACCTAACCTAAACCTAACCTAAACCTAACCTAAACCTAACCTAAACCTAACCTAAACCTAACCTAAACCTAACCTAAACCTAACCTAAACCTAACCTAAACCTAACCTAAACCTAACCTAAATCTAACCTAAACCTAACCTAAAACTAACCTAAACCTAACCTACACCTAACCTACACCTAACCTAAGCCTAACCTAAACCTAACTTAAACATAGTATAAATCTAGCCTAAATCTAACCTAAGCGTAACTTAAACCTAACTTAAACCTAACCTAAATATAATCTAAATTCAACTCAAAAGTAACCTAAACCTACCTCAACCTAATCTCCGTCTAATCTAACCGTAACCTAAAACCAACCTAAATCTAACAAACATAACCTAATCTTAACTTAAACCTAACATTAACATAACCTAAATCTAACATAAGCATAACCTAAACTTCACATAAACCTAATCTTAACATAAATTACTCTTAATCTAACTAAAACTTAAACTGAACCTATCCTAAACCTAACATAAGCCCAACATGAATTTAATTTAACAAAATTATAACCTAAACTTAAACCTAACTATAACCTAAACTTAACTTGACATAAATATACCCTATTCCTAATATAAACCTAACTTAAACATGATATTATTCTAACCTAAACCTAACTTAAACCTAACCTAAACCTAAACTGAACCTAACCCAAAATCAATATATATCTACCATAAGCCTAACATAAAACTAGCTAAAAGCTAACCTAAACTAATCTTAACCTGAGCTAAACCTAGCCTAAATCTATCCTATACCTAACCTAAACCTAACCTATATCTAACCTAACCTAAATATATCCTAAACCAAACCTAAACCTAATCTACACCTAACCTAAACCTAGCCTGAACCTAACTTAAACCTAACCTAAACCTAACCTAAACCTAACCTAAACCTAACCTAAACCTAACCTAAACCTAACCTAAATCTAACCTAAACCTAACTTAAACCTAGCTTAAACCTAACATAAACCTAACTTAAACCTAACATAAACCTAACATAAACCTGACCAAAACTTAAGCTATACCTAACCTAAACCTAACATAAACCTAACTTAAACATAACCTAAACCTAGCCTAAACTTAACCTAAACCTATCCTAAACCTAACCTAATCCTAACATAAACCTAACTTAAACATAACCTAAACCTAGCCTAAACTTAACCTAAACCTATCCTAAACCTAACCTAATCCTAACATAAACCTAACCTAAACTAAACTAAACTAACCTAAACTAACCTAAACCTAACCTAAACCTAACCTAAACCTAATCTAAACCTAACCTAAACCCAACCTAAACCTAACCTAAACCTAACATAAACCTAAGATATACCTAACCTGAAATTAAGCTAAACTTCATATAAACTTATGTTAAACCCAACCTGAGCCTAACCTAAACCCAAACTTAACCTAAGTACAACCTAATCCAAACTGAGATGGTTTGAGTATATGGTAAGAGTGAGTGGCGAAAAGACTAGCAAAAAATGTGGAAGACAGAGGAGAGTGGGGTGAATTTATAGAGAAGATCGAGAATAGGATGGATGGTTAAGGTAAAGGGCGCCTTGGATACAGGATGTATGTCTGTCGAGCAAGGAAAAGAGGAGGCTAGAATTGATGAGATTAGAGAGAGGTTATTCATTGGTGAGAAACTGGGGCTTTCCGAGGTGATTTCTTCTTGTCTGCTTTGTAATTTCTTATGTAAATGAAATATAAGGATCTCATGCAAGTGGAGGGGGTAAACCAGCTTTGGTTTCGGGCCCTCCTATGGAGATACTGTGTCTTGCTACATTGCTTGTGTGCAGTGATGATCCTTTATTCACAAAGAGGGGCAACCAATGGGTGTCGGATAAGAGTAGAATGGTTGAAGAGAGGTTATTTGACTTGACGGGATGCCTTTCTAAATAATGGAGAATAACTATTTGGTATTTTACAAATATGTATGTAAAACCTTGGCTTTAGCCACATGCAACTTTGCCCCGTACCGGCATAAAAGTTATGTAGACAATATTTTAGGGATTTTACTGATACCCTTACGGATCAGAGACACGAAGAACTTTTTCCAGTAACAACATCTCTTTGGTGCTATATTGTCCCCACAGAAAAAAGCACTTGTTATTACTGCTAAAAAAAAGAAAAGAAAAGAAAAAAGATAAATGAGTAAATACGAAAGGAATAAAAAAGAATCGTTAAATGAATAAATCAATAAATATATATAGATTGAATAGGGTAGTGGGTCAGGGATTGGAGATGGTTAAAGAAAATGGAGA
>NC_134795.1:5743782-5748782 GCF_046742065.1 Oratosquilla oratoria | reverse complement strand
TGCTTCTACCTGAATAAATTCTTCTCTTTCTTCCTGCTCTTCCAGAACTTGTCTACTTTTTATCTTTATTGAGCACTATTATTATCTTTTTTTTTCAATTCATCCTGTTTATCCCCTTCCCCTCCCCATCATAATAAAAGGCCTTCATCTAGAGTCAACTTATGCTTGTACACGTAACATGGCTACTCTTGGAAACTTCTTAAAATCTCGGCCTTAACTTTGCTATTCTATGTAAATGTAATTAAAGATTAGTTTGGAAGATATTTGGAAGATCAAGGTTGATATATCACTAAGATCTGGTAATTGATACTCAATGATTTCAAAGAATAAGAAAATGAAATTCTTATTTAGTAAATGAATCTTTTTCAAAATATTCATCATACCAGGTATGCACTGAGAAAATAAAAATTAAAAGCGAAAATACTATCATATCCAAAATAGCGAAGTGCGGAAACCAAAGAGATACAAGTCTGAAAACACACCCTCAGTTTTAGAGAAAAAATGAAATAATGGTAAGACGCTGTTTTATAGTAGCAAAGAAACTTTCTAATAAACCACAGTAATCATGGTTTCAAACATGAAATATCTTGCGCAAGTAACCCAACTACGAACGAAGAAGCAGCATACAGTAGATTTATAAATACGAATAAAACAAAAAAAACACGAGCCTATTAATCTTACTTTACTTGGAATAAGAGGTAATCTGCTAAGTTTGTTTAGTTAATGACTGAACAATTGTAAAAAAAAAAAAAAAAAAAAGGGGGGGAATTTCAAGCTCTGCTCCAAAACTTCAGTCTGCTCCGAGATCTCAACTAGTAAACTCGTTTGCTGTCGAGACACCAGCTTGCGAATACCTCTTGTTAAGTTTATTACTTCCTGTGAAGTTCATATCTTCAAATAGTGACAAGTGATTGTGTTGAGTTTTTGTAATTGTATACGTATAACGTAATACAGTTACAGGTATAAGATAAAGTGTATTGTTCTAGGTAGAGGTAATTGTATAAGGTAAGCAGAGTAAGCTTCGTGTATTTAGTTTATTTAGTGACCACTTTTGTTTATTTTGTTAATTTATATTTTCTCATTGCCGTTTGCATTACCGAAGGAAGAACAAAATTGGTTGTAAAGGTTATGTGAACCTGGAGGACCGTCTCAGCATGTGTGAGGAGGAAATTCGTCTTCTAAAGAGTACGCTCTGTGAGAAGAGTGAATCCTCCCCACAAACCAAAGAGCGTTCTACCTCTCCCACTTCTGCCACTGCCCTAAGCGAGTGGCGTTCTATGGGGTCCCGTTTGTCAGATCCGCGTTCGGAAAGCGGGTGTCCTGCGGAGCAACTGCTAGCTCTTGCGGGCGAACACGGTTACGATTGTTCTTCATATGGAAAGTAATGATGTGGGTAGGGTGAGATCAGAGGAACTTGTTCGGAATTACAAGGTCCTCCTTCAGGAGATGAAGGAGCGTGGGGGCCGTCACGTAGTCTGTGGGATCCTTTCGAGGATCTACGCTGGCTCGTGTTGGAAAAGTAGAACATTAAGGATCAATAAAAGGATATCATAATTGTGCACGCAACGGGGATAACTTTTTCTTGATACTTGGTATCTCTTTTCCAGGCATCATTACCTTTATGCTCCTGATGGGATCCACCTTACTCTCAGAGGCAAAGATGTTTTTACAAACTTAATTGTGGGAGTTTGTAGTGAACTAGTTCATTTTTTGGGGTAGAAACTCAAAAGGGAGGGAAAATAGAGTGTATTTGGGAAAACAGAGTTGGGCCTAGCAGTAATGTAGATCAATATGTCAGTGTAGGACAAAATATAATTTTAGGATATAATGTTGGTAGAGGACAAAATATTATATTAGGATATAATATCAATGAAGGACAAAATATCACGATGGGATGTAATGGTAATGGAGGAGAAAATATCACGGTAGAATATAATGTCAGTGGAAGGAATGTCGTTTTCGGAAGTGATGCTAGATAGAATGTCGACGAACGATGGGTGGTTTGTGTGAGACGCGGTGATGGAGGGGGATAAAGTGTACATGAGAGATCGGATGACCATGAGGGACCAAATGTCCATAAAAGGGCAAATGTCCATGAAAGACCAAATGTCAATATAGAGCATGGTGTCAATAAAGAACAAAATGACAATGCAAGGCATGATATTGAAACTCAAAACTCTAAAAGAAATATTCACGAGTTTCTTAAAACCATGTACATTAATGCTCGAGTATTAGGAACAAATTCCAAGAAGTCCAGGCGTATGTCAAAAGCGAAAATCTCATTATGATAGGAATAACTGAGACATGGTTAGATGGTGGAGAGTTTGAAGCTGAATTTAATATTGCGGGACTTAAACACTTTCATCAGGATAGAAACTACCAGAAATGTGTGAGTGTCCTGTTGTATGTTAAAAGCAATGTCCATGCCTGTATTTTAGAGAAAGTGAAACAGATGCATATGATATCTTGTGGGCAGAATAAACCCAAACAAATGGACAAAAGATGAATGTAGGTGTAATATATAGGCCAAAAACATTATCATTAGCAGATGATAAACTGTTGTTTCAAGAACTGCCTAGTTTCTGCAGCCGAGACTTATTGATAATGGGTAATCTAAATTTCATTAGCATTAATTGGATGACCCTTGAACATAGCCATATAGGCAGTCGCTTGATAGATTTTTTCGGTTACAATTACTTAGTTCAGCATATAAAAAAGCCTACAAGACATGAAAATTTACTCGATCTATTGATCACTAGCCGTGAAAGCATGATAACTGATGTAGAAGTTGGAGATACTATTGCAAATAGTGATCACTACATAGATTCAAATTACTATTTTTTTTTTAGAATAGATACTTGTGTATCTAAAATATCCGCTTTCAGTAAAGCTCAGTTCATAGGACTACGTCAGGAACTTCAGCTTACAGATTAGGAGGCAAAATTAATTGAGCGCAAGACCTGTTGATCAGATGTGGAAAATTTTTCAAAATATGTTTACTGAGATGATTCATACTTACATCCCATTTAAGGGTAAAGAAACTGAAAAAGTATTGCTAAAAAGAGACAGGCTTATAAGAAATATAAGTGTTCGGGTGCACCCAATGACTATCAGTTTTATGTAATAATACAGAGAGATTTAAAAAACACATAAAAATCGAAAACTACTATACGAAATAAGTATCACTGATAAATCCAATGAGAATCCTAGATAAATATACAATTACATTAGAGGTAAAAAGTTATTAGGATATACACTGACCCACTATTATCTGCTAACAGTCAACACGAATATTCAATTTAAGGAATGTGTGATATTTTAAACACCTCTTTTAGGTCAGTATTCGTAAATAAAACACCTCAAAGTGAACTCCAAACTGAATCCTGTGAAAAGTCTAGGGTGAGCTTACTACGTTACATATAACAAAAGAAACAATTAAAAGGTGTATAGAAAAACTCTAAGTTAATAAAACATCCAAGAATTTTAAAGGAAATGAAAAATGAGATAGTTGTTCAATTAGAAATTATTTCCAATAAATCCATCACAACCGGAGATGTCCCAAAAGAATGGAAGCTAGCTAACGTTGTTCCCATATTCAAAAAAGGTGACAAAAAGAAACCAAATAGCTACAAGTCTATTAGCTTGATTTCAATCGTAGGAAAATGATGGAAACTATCATCAGAGATGCTATCGAGCATCATTTAGAAAGTAACTGTTTGATAAATGATAACCAGTATGGATTCAGATGGAAACGTTCTTGCGTGACTTACTCGAATTCTACAACAGTCATCTCGAATTATGACAAAATAAATAATATAGATTTAATACATCTAGACTTTGCAAAAACTGTTGATGCCGTCCCCTACAAAACACTACTTGCTAAACTAACTTCGCACGGAATAAGTGGTAGCCTATTAAGTTGGACTAGTAATTGGTTGAACGATCGAAAATAGAGAGCTGTTCTAAATGGCAAAACTTCTAGATGGAAAAATGTTACGGGTGGAGTTCCTCAGGGTTCCGTTCTTGGGCTACTTTTATTCATAGCATATATAAATTATATAGACTACGAACTGAAATCTATTGTCTCCAAATTTGCTCATGATACAAAACCGTGCGGAATGGCATTTAACATAAGTAAATGCAAGTTTATCCACATAGGTAAAAATAACAGTAAGTACGATTACAAGTTATTTAGAAATTCGTTAACAAAAGTGGATAGTGAAAAGGACCTCGATGTAATTATCAGTAACGACCTCAAATCATCCAATCAGTGTATTTCAGCTCTGAGAAAGCAAATAAGATTCTAGGACTGATTGCACGATCTTTTGACTTCAAAAGTCCATCTCTCATTAACAAGCCAGTTAGTTTGCCCACATTTGGAATATGCTGTTTCCGTGTGGCCACCGAATCTCATTAAAGACATTGACAGACTGGAAAAAGTACAACGGCGAGCCACAAAACTGATTTCAAATATCAAAAATAAATCATACGATAATTGACTAAAACATGAATCTGTTTTCCCTAAAAAAGCGTAGACTCAGAGGTGACTTGATACAGGTCTTTAAGAGTCTAAAAGAAATTGACAACATCAAAAGTGACATTTTCACAATGAATGAGAATCGGACAAGATATTATGGTCTCAAACTATAAGGAAGTAGATTTAATATGGTAGCGGGTAGAAAGAACTTCACCAACCGTGTAGTTAATGAATGCAGAGTAGTGCAATGTAGTTCAGTTCGAAGTTAAAGATTCGTTTAGATGTTGTAATGCCTCCCATTTATTTTATATTATTTGCTTATTTGTTTATCATTTGTCTGTTTATTACTATTTGCTTGATTATCATTGATTATTATTTATATGTCAATTGATTATTATTTACTATTTCCTGTTTGTTTATTATTTAGTTTTACCTATTTATTTATTTACTTTATCTATTGTTATTTATACTATTATAATTTAATTGATCTATTTATTTATTTATTTATTCATTTAATTATTTA
>NC_134795.1:5733782-5738782 GCF_046742065.1 Oratosquilla oratoria | reverse complement strand
GAATCCTAAGGACTACAAAAGCTATATCGATAGAGAGAAAATATCTGTAGGGTCACCTATATCGAACAGGTTTTGTAAGGAAGATCAGACAAAAAGCAACTAACACGCACAGTCGCCAGACCCATTGCTAACAGTCACGTCCCTGATGGCGAACAAGGAAACTCCTCATAGATATATGGGGTACCGTCATAATGATAGCGTGGACCATTGGGCACCTCATGGATATAGGGCTTCACCGAATATAATGAATGAGGTGACACCAGAGGAATATCTCACCAGAAACCAGTTGGCATGGAGGTGAGATTACTGCCAACCACCCTTTATGGCAAATATGAATATCACAACCAAAACAAAACCGGGCGTTCATGTTGGATCATCGTCTCCTAAAGGTCCAACCGCATTACCTCGTGTGCTTACGGGCAGTGTGCCACCGAATGCGAGTAAGCACTGTCTAAGCAGATCCAAGTCTTGGACATTAAACAACATGAAGAAATTGAAGATCTATACTTACAACATAAGAAGTCTCTCAGAAGATCACAGGCTGGAGAGTTTAATGGAAGAACTAGACAAAATCAAGTGGGACATCGTAGGACTGAGCGAAGTCCGAAGAGCGGAAGAAAAGCTGATACAATTACAAGATGGTCACCACCTGTTCTACTATAGAAGTAAGGACAAAGAAAGATCAAGTGGAGTAGGATTCCTGATCAACCGAGAGGTTGCTGGTAACGTAGTCAAAATCCAGTTTGTCAGACAGGGTAGCTTGGATTGCGGTTAGGCTGTGTAAAAGGTACACTCTATAAATAGTTCAGGTTTATGTACTAACCTCACAGAGTTCAGACGATGAAATTGAGTCGTTCTATGATGATTTAAGTCAGGTAATAAATCAAGAAAAAAGTAAGTACACGTTGGTAATAGGCGACTAAGGCTAAAGTGGGGAAGAAGATGGGAGATGAGACGTGCATTGGTAAGTTTGGAGTAAGTGAAAGAAATGACAGAGGCAAGATGTTAGTAAATTTTGCAGAGAACTACAACATGAGGATAATGAACACTTTTTTCCAAAAGCGTGTGGCTCGTAAATGGACGTGGAGAAATCCAAATGGAACAACAAAGAACGAAATAGACTTCATATTAGGAGATGAGAACAAAAGCGTTAGCAATGTTACGGTGATAAATAAAGTCAACATAGATAGTAACCATAGAATGGTAGGTTGCACAGCTAAATTTGATCTCAGAGCCGAGAGAAATAAACTAACTTTAAGGAAGAAAATCAGCCTTGTAAAGGTTAAGGATAATAATAAGAAATTTTTGTTAGAAATAAAAAATATTTTTGAAGCTCTAAGAACTTATGGGGACACCGTGGAAGATATTAATTTGAATTTAGTGAATATCATTAGGGAATCGGCAGAGAAAGTAGGAAATACAAAAAACATTAGAGAAAACAAATACTCCAAAGCTACAAATGACCTAATTAAAAGAAGAAGGACCATGCAGATTAAAAGCAGGAGAGACGAAATAGAAAGATTAGAACTAAACAAGCTAATCAACAAAAAGCAGAGATTAGAGAGAAAAAAAAAAAGAGAAACATGAATGAAATAGAGGAAAATATTCGGAAAGGTAAAAGTATTAAAGGGACCGAGCGCAAACATGTTTTAGGAAGACCGCAAATGATATGTTTGAAAGATATAAATAGAGAAATTATTAAATGTAGAGACAAAATGGTAAAAAGAGTAGAATATTTTTACCAAGAGCTTTACTCGTCGAAAAACCTAGTTGAGTCAGTAAATTTATGTGTAGACGTTAGTAGTGTATCAGAGATTACAATGGAAGAAATAGAATTTGCTCTAAAATATGAAACGGGGAAAAGCACCTGCGGAAAATGGTATATCGATAGATCTCTTGAAAGACGCAGGTAAATTAGTCCATATTAAATTAGCTGAGTTGTACATCCAGTGCTTACGTCAAGAAAACGTTCCTGAAGCGTGGTGCAACGCTATAGTGATTTTGCCTCATAAAAAAGGAGATCAGAGGGACCTTAGTAATTATAGACCGATTAGCTTGCTATCAAATGTATATAAAGTATTCTCCAATATCTTTACAAATAGACTAAGTCAAGTTTTAAATGGAAAATAACCGAAAGAACAGGCAAGCTTTAGGAGCAAATATTCGACTCTAGACCATTTGCAGGTGATAAACCAACTAATCAAGAAAACGACAGAATACAACATAACTCTTTGTTTAGCTTTTTTAGATTACGAGAAGGCCTTTGACTCGATAGAACGAATAGCAATACTAAACTCGCTACACAAACATGGTACAAACGAACAGATCGTAAAAGTTTTAGAAAAGATTTATGCGAAAGGTACCGCTATAATTAGACTACATAAAGATACAAAAAGATCAAGATCAAGAAATGAGCAATGCAAGGCAATACAATTTCACACAAATTATTTACATCTTGCTTGGAAGACATTTTCAGAAGATTGAGTTGGGAAAAGAAAGGTTTAAAGATTAAGGGCGAATATTTGAACCACCTAAGTTTTGGTGTGCGTGTGTGTGTTATGCATGTGTGTGTGTGTGTGTGTGTGTGTGTGTGTGTGTGTGTGTGTGTGTGTGTGTGTGTGTGTGTGTGTGTGTGTGTGTGTGTGTGTGTGTGTGTGTGTGTGTGTGTGTGTGTGTGTGTGTGTGTGTGTATGTATACATTATGTATATATGTATATATATATGTATATGTATATGTATATGTATATGTATATGTATATGTATGCATGTATCTGAAGAGAGTTGCCAGAAACGACGTATGTCATCCCAAATATTTTTTGACAGTTGCCCCAGGACTCAAACCGAGGCCTTGCTTGATGCTAGGCCGAAGCTCTACCGACTGGGCTAAAGGAGCTTCAAAAGTTTTCAACTTGAAGTTGATCTAATTCCCGAAGAATGTAAGTAGACTGCTGATTGCTGTCCTTACTTAATTTTCACAGAGATCAGAGCCGTTACTGGCGATTCTCTTTAGGTATTTACAACACCGAAAGCCCATCAGAGATTCCTACCACCTTCATCACAAGCTATGTTTTGAGATCGGGTCTTTGTAAAGAATAAATAAAGACAGCAGTTAGCCATATATTTCGATTTTTTGAGAGTTAGATCAACTCCAAGTTAGAAACTTTTGAAACTTCACTAGCTCAGTCGGTAGTGCTTTGGCTTAGCGTCTAGCAAGCCCCGGATCGAGTCCCGGGCTAACTGTCGGGAATTATTTTATATAAATATATATATATATATATATGTATATATATATATATATATATTTATATATATATACAGGTATATGTATATATATATATATATATATATATAAAATATGTGTGTGTGTTTGTACATATATATTTATAAATTGAGCTCAAAATGACCGCATTTTTGGTGGTTATCTATCTTTTTCTATCATTCCTAACTTTTCTGATGATGGCATTTCTTTCAGGTCGATGAGCATAAACTAAATTTGCATAATCTATCATTAATTTTAACGTTTCCTCTTTAATAAGGCACTCTCAGGATTGTCTCTAATGACATGATACAAATGATTACAGCTATATGTCTTATCTCATTACATACAAACCCATCAATGATTTCAGCAGAAACTAAACCAAGTGAATTAACATCTTTAAGGCATACGGTATGACATATCAAAAGTTTAATGTAATATATTGTGTGGAACAAAGATAAGAGGTATAAGTAAGCTCCCTTTCCCCCCCATACCCACATACGCCTTCGCCATCATGTGATAACTATAGGCTATGCTATTCTAAGAAATTATATTTGTTTATTGTTTTAATTCAGAGTTCAATGGATTAAGAAATAAGACAATTCATTTATATTTACTTCGAGTTTTTAGTTTTGTTGTTGTCGTTCCCTAGACTGTCTGTCCGAGCAGTCCCGCGAGTTTTTAGTAGATAGCAGCACTGTCTGACAGCCGTTGTTTCAATATCTAAACTTCCTCTAAAGTGTTAAAAAACCATGGAATTTTGTCAATTATTAAGCCATTTACATTAAGGATAATATGATGATGACAGGTAACATCAGATTTAGTACTCATAATGTATCCACATGCATGAATAAGAGGCATAATTCAGGTCAGTACTGTTTTAGACATCTGAGAGGGAGTTTTACACCCTATTTTCTTTGCAGCACTAGCACGGTAGACTGTGTGTTGTACGAGAAAACCACTGTCAGAGCAGCCAACCCTAGAATTGACAGAAAAGGGGTACATTGGCATTGCTCAAGCAAACCTTGGACGTGGTGGCGGCGGAATAACCGAGACGAGTGGTGACATTGTGCATAAAGAATGCTGACGAATGCATAACAATTTAAACAAGATTCGTTCACTCTTTCTTAAACGTGCAGTGGACACTTACGACAATCTGAACAGAGTGGTTCGATCAGTGACACCTGTATTTTCGTTCAGGGGCAATTGTTTATTCTGTACCCAACCAGGGTAAAAAAAATGACCATATATTTGTGCTTGTGCATACATTGGAATTCTATAAGTCTATTTTAAGACATTGTAATGAACAAAAAGATGCATGGGGAACAGTCGTATTTGCAAAGGACCTCCATGGCTAATGCGGCATACCATCAAATATGCAGCACAAACTCTATGTCTGAGAAGGGTTTCTCTCAAATATTCGTTCGAGATGAGGATATACGGCCAAAAAGGCAATGAGCTGGAAGGCCAGATAATTCAATTAGGGCTGAAACTTTTGTTTAAGTATCCGGTTACCTAAAATTAAACGATGATAACAATAAATAATCTAATAACAACAATGGGTTGTTTTCTTGAAGGCATTGGTTTGGAACCCTACGGGTACACTCATATGAAAGAGAAACTTCTGAACTATCTTGGAAACGACATCAATTAGTAAAATAAATGGTTGTCCCAACTTTTTAATATTGAAAAGCACAATATATATATATATATATATATATATATATATATATATATATATATA
>NC_134795.1:5728782-5731282 GCF_046742065.1 Oratosquilla oratoria | reverse complement strand
TGAACATCAGCTTATCTGGTAAGTTATTCAAATCAGGAACAAGAAACTTCCTTTGCTAATAATATGATGCAAGGAAGATAGTTGAAACCTACCAGATATACTTACATAGACTGGGACCCTGCTTAATATGGGGTGTGTTTGCATGATATATCTTATGCTCAAACCACCCTATTCGGTGTGTGTATGTTTATGTGTTTGTGTGTGTGTGTGTTTGTGTGTGTTTGTTTGTGTGTGTGTGTGTGTGTGTGTGTGTGTGTGTGTGTGTGTGTGTGTGTGTGTGTGTGTGTGTGTATTTACCTAGTTGTATTTTACGGGAAGGGGAGCTATGCTCGTGGGGTCCCGTCTTCATATCGCATTATATCTAAACTATTTTTAAATTCATGTATTGTTTTTGCACACACCACTTTCTCATCTAACTTGTTCCAACTGTCTATTACTCTGTGAGGAAAGCTGTTCTTTTTCAGATCTCTTCTATAGCTGTCTTTTTTTATTTTCTTTCCGTGTCCTCTTGTATTTCTATCATCCCATTTTATCAGATTCTCTCTATCAGTAATTTCTATGCCTTTCATGATTCTGTAAATAGCTTTCAAATCTCCTCTCTCTCTTCTTTGCTCTAGTGTCTGTAGTTCAAGTTTTGCTAGTCTCTCTTCATATGATAGTTTTGTAATTGCTCTTTGTATTCTTTCAAGTTTTTTTTATACTTTTTTTTTGTACTTGGTGACATATCGTTGCTGCATATTCCAATCTTGGTCTTATCAGGGTGATTAGAATTTTCTTCACCATTTCTTCATCCAGGTATGTAAATGCAACTTTGATTGTTCTTATTAGATTATAAGTTTCTCCAAAAATATTATTTTTATGTTTCTCAGGTGACATATTATTCATAACAATGACTCCCAGGTCCTTCTCATTTTCTACTTTTTTTATTCCTTCTTCTCCCAATTTATATGATCCTGTTATTCTGTTTTTGCTTTTTCCAAATTCCATTATACTACACTTTTTTGTATTGAGCTCCATCTCCCACTTCCTACTCCATTCCTGTACTTTATTTAGATCACTCTGTAGTGATTCACAATCTTCTTCCGTGTTCACTCTTTTCAGTAGTTTTGCATCATCTGCAAAGAAGCTCATATAGCTTTCAATTCCTTCATCCATATCATTAATATATATAGCAAACATTATTGGGGCCAGAACTGTTCCTTGCGGAACACCGCTTATTACTTCATCCCATTTTGAGTGTTTGTCTCTTATCACTACTCTCATTTTCCTTTCTTGCAAAAAGTCTTCCATCCAATTAAGCAGTTTGCCCTGTATTCCTCCTTCAGTTTCTAATTTCTTAAGCAACTTCTTATGTGGTACTTTGTCAAAAGCTTTTTTTAGGTCTAGAAATGCACAATCAGCCCATCCATCTCTTTCTTGTATTATATCAATTAGCTTTGGATAGAAACATATTAGATTGGTGACGCATGATCGTTCTTGTCTGAATCCAAATTGCCTTGGATTTAACACGTTGTTTCTTTTCTAAATATTTTACCCATCTACTTTTGACAATTCTTTCACAAATTTTTGCTATTGTACTTGTTAGGGAGACTGGTCTATATTTGTTAGGGTCTTCTTTATTTCCTCCTTTATATATGGGTACTATATTTGCTTTTTTCCAATCTTCTGAAACTTTTCCTTCTTTCAAGGAACTGTTTATTATGCTATGTATTTTGTCTGCCAGTTCATTCCTGCATTCTTTCAAAATCCAGTTTGCTATTTCATCTGGTCCATGCGATTTTCTGACATCAAGATTACTCAAGTGTTTCAATATTTCGTTCTTTGTTACTTCTATTTCTTTCATGGGAGGGAATTTCTCTTTCCATTCGATCTCTTCAGGTTGTATGTTCTCCCTTGTAAACACTGATTTAAATTGTTTGTTAATAATTTCCGCCATTTCAATTTCCTCTGTGTATTCAACTCCTCCTTGTCTTAATTTCTCCAAGTCTTGTTTGTTTTTCAATTTGTTGTTTACAAATCTGTAAAATAGTTTTGGTTGATCTTTACACTTTTCTATGACATCTTTTTCATATTTTCTCTTTTCCTCTCTGCATGCTTGTACATATTCATTTCTATAACAAGTATATATTTTTCATTTTTCAGGCCTTCTGTCTTTTTTCCATCTGGTCCAAGCTTTGTCTCTTTTGTCTTTTAACTCCCTACAACTTCTATTGTACCAGCATTTTACATATTCTTTTTCTTGTTTATGTCTTGGGACATACTTTTCCACTCCTTTTTTGTAATTTTTTTTTCAAAATATTCCATTTCTCTTCCACTGTTGTTTCTTCTTTGTATATTTCTTCCCAGTTTTCTTTTTTAAAGAATTCTCTTATTTTATCAAAATTTGTTTTTTCATACATCATTCTTCCTTTTCTATATTGTTCATTTCTTTTCATGTATTTTTCTTCATTTAGTTCCAGTTCAATCACTATGTGGTCACTTTTACTTATTGGTGTTTTAT
>NC_134795.1:5718782-5723782 GCF_046742065.1 Oratosquilla oratoria | reverse complement strand
GCCTGCTCTATTCAATTGAGATCGGTCTTAACACTTATAAGGTGGGAGAATTCCCTCAGCTGAATAAAATCACCTGCCAACAATCAGAAATAGAAACTAAGAAGGCTAATCGAGGACTTTTCCGGAATTCAAAAATAGAGAAATAAAGACAATGATAAGAAGATGGGTAGGAGTGAAAAAGACTGGATAAGAGAGGGGGATAGTACGAAAAATACTAAGCAGGCAATATCACCACGGAATGAGAAATTAAAAGGAAAACGAAGATGTAAAGACAAAGAAGCAAAAGAGGACCAGGGAATACAAGAAATGAGAAAGAAAGCGATGAAGAAGAAAGACGAAAAATGAATAATGAGGGGAGAATAGACGAAGAGATGGATGGAGAGAGGGAGAGAGAGGAAGGATGGAGGGGGTAGTGGAGAGGATACAGGAAGAGAGGAATAGAAGTGAAAGGATTAGGAAGAGAGATAGGAAGAGCGGAAGCGGAGAAAGGAGAGTACGAGAGGGAAGAAAAATAAAAGGAAGAGGAAGAAGTATGAAGAAGAAATATGAAGGGTGAAAGGTGAGACATAGTTGTCCTTCTACTTGTAATATGCAACCCAGTACTACCTATCTTTATAATAGGGCTGTCGGCGGCGAAACCGTCTCATCCCAAAACGGATTCCCTACTAGTGAAGAGGGTGTATTGAACACCCTTATGAAGAAAGAAAGAAAGAGAGAGAGAAAGAAAGAAAGAAAGAAAGAAAGAAAGAACGAAAGAAAGAAAAAAGAAAGAAAAAAAAAAGAAAGAAAGAAAGAAAGACAGACAGAAAGAAAGAAAGACAGACAGAAAGAAAGAAAGACAGAAAGAAAGAAAGAAAGACAGAAAGAAAGAAAGAAAGAAAGAAAGAAAAAAGAAAGAAAGAAAGAAAGAAAGAAAAAGAGAAAGATAGAAAGAAAGAAAAAAGAAAGACAAAAAGAAAGAAAGAAAGAAAGAAAGAAAGAGAGAAAGAAAGAAAGAAAAAAGTAAGAAAGAAAAAAGAAAGAAAGAAAGAAAGAAAAATTAAAAGGGAGATGAGCCATTTATGAGTCAATTGCCTTCCACCCCTACATGGGTCACAAACCCACGTGTTGCCGTGGATGGCATCCTTGCAGGGGCTGAAGACGAGAATATTGTTCTGAAAAGTGAGTGATGTCCTAGAACTGTAATTGTGGTGAGATATACCTCTGGAAAAAAAAAAAAAAAAAAAAAACTTGTTTGGTCTTCTGTCCCGGCCAGGACAGCTTGCTTCTCCTGGCTCAGAAAAGCAAATCGGCTGAGCTAACTGACTTGAATAATTAAGTCAGACATGTTCTGAGTCAAGCAGCTACTGTCTGGGCCGAGACCGCACTGTTCTTGTCTGTTTCCTTTCTGTACCAATGAAGTGGCTGCGGTCGTTGAGTTATGTGATTGGTGGGAGAGTAGGCAAGTAAATTCTAAATCACATATATGGCATCCATATACATAGCATATGATGAGGTTTGGGCTTACAACCTGCACCTGCCATAACTACCGAGATTGATGCACGGGCTGGCTGTGTGTTACAAATGAGGCAAAAATACTTTCAGCCAGGCCCAGGGTGAACCTCCGATGGGGTCTTCGTGTGGATGCCTGGAACAATCATTCCCTCGCCCTAGAGGATCGACCACCTTTTTATCGACGAAACTCAAAAGGCTTAGAATGGGTAAGTAGCTCTCTCTGAGGCGAAGACACCAAAGAATGGTGAGTTATGGAGTGGGGGCTACACCTAATTCTGATTACGCCTACCATTCGGAAATAGCTGTGAGCCTATTTAGCCAACTAAAGCATGCCATTGTATAGGATAGTCCATTTGATGATACTAGTAAGGTTGAGTTTACTTTGGACTTCACTTCTGTTATAGTAATATATACACTTATAAGATCATATGAGCTTAAAGAGATTGAGATATTTTAGGCCAATATTGACCCTGTACTCGATCAGTGCCCGCTACTGTGAACACTTACTGTTTTCAATTACTTCAATACGATTACTGGCGTCTCAACAATCTTTGGTACCAATTGCCTTCGGAGAATTTCAGGGAGTCGCTGAAATGACTATATCAGTCAAGACATTTTTCCGTGATACAGTTTAGTTCTGTTATCAACATAATTTGTAAATGTCAGCTCTGGCTCTACGATCATGTGGCACGCCTCCCTGATGTTGACCTCTTAACAACATACAGTTTTCGGCGGAGGAGACATTGAGACGTCCACAAAACTCATGACTGAGTTTTGTGGGCGTCCCGCTGTCTCCTCCGCTATTTGGAACGGGAAAGGTGTCTGCATGGAAGCTTGTTCAGAAATAAACTGTAAGGATTGGCAACGGTGTGTGAGTTAGTCAACGCACCTACTTCCTCCGATATATGATCCCAAGTGATGATGAAAAAGTAGAAGGGAGGTGACGGGAAAGAATGAGATGGCAAAAGAATAGCTTCGAGAGGGTAACGGACGGAGAAGAAAAGGGAAGGGAGAGCAGAAATGGTATGGAGAAGAGAAAGGTCATAGGAAGATAAGGAGATGGTAGGAAAAAGGAGGAGAAGAGGAGAGTGAAAAGGAGAGGTAGCCCAGAAGGAGTAGAAGGACAAAAGAGGAGAGTAGGGATGACAAGTGAAAAAGTAGAAAATAAGAAAATAAATAAGAAGAGGGCCCTAAGAAACACGACGAAAGCAAAGGAGGGAACGGAGAATGTGGACTCTGAGTACAAATTGTAAAAAAAAAAATAGAAACGTGCAGAAGGCAAATGAATGTAGAGCGTCCTCAGGGGGCAAGCGTATGGAGGGGAGGAACGGTGAAAGAAGTGTCACGAGGGTGGTGAGACACGAGTATAAATTATTATGAGAGAAGAGAAAAAGAATTTGAAGTGAAAAAAAAAACAGGAGTGTAGGGACCAGGAGAAGCAATGAAGAAGTATAAGTAAAAACAACGAATAAGGAAGAGGACAAGAGAAAACACAAAAGGAAGAATAACAAGAGGAAGAGTAGAAGAAAAAAAAGTTAAAAGAAGGGCGTAGAAGAAAAAGATGTAGAAAAGATGGAAGGAAAAAGGATGCACATCTCTCTCTCTCTCTCTCTCTCTCTCTCACACACACACACACACACACACACACACACACACACACACACACACACACACACACACACACACACACACACACACACACACACACACACACACACACATACACACACACATAGACACTCACAGACGCACACACACACACACACACACATATATATACATATATATATATATATATATATATATATATATATATATATATATATATATATATATGTGTGTGTGTGTGTGTGTGTGTGTGTGTGTGTGTGTGTGTGTGTGTGTGTGTGTGTGTTTGTGTGTGTGTGTGCGTATATATATATATATATATATATATATATATATATATACTATATGTGTGTGTGTGTGTGTGTGTGTGTGTGTGTGTGTGTGTGTGTGTGTGTGTGTGTGTGTGTGTGTGTGTGTGTGTGTGTGTGTGTGTGTGTGTGTGTGTTTGTGTGTGTGTGTGCGTATATATATATATATATATATATATATATATATATATATATATATATATATATGTATATATCTACAGACATATAAATTATAAATACCCATCTACATATACATACATATACATATACCAAGGACTAATATTATACAGGACGTGCACACCCAGATTCCTGGCTCTGCTAGCGGAGGTCAGTCCAGTGTATTACGAGCAGTGTGGGGTGTAAGATTGTGTCGCTCCGTCTTTCGCGCGCGGCTGCATTTAGAAGTGGATAGTGTTTGTTTACATAGGTTTTTGCTGATTTTGTTTGTTTGGTTCTTCATAGGTTCTTTCTTGCTGATTTTGTGTATTCAAAATGCCGAATAAGCGTGGTGTTGTGAATTGCAATGGTAATTATAACAAGGATAACAGGTGCCGAGTGCTTTGACTGCCAAAAGATCGTTATGAAAGACAGAAGTGGCTTGATGTGCTACCACCACGTAAGAACTTTGTTGTTGATTCTGACAGATTTATTCATTTGAGAAAAACACTGGGGTGCTAACTCTTCTTCTATCAAATTGCCTGGTGGTTCTACACGACCTGCGATCCCTCCTAGTGGCTTCAATGTGCCTACTTTATGTCAGCCATCTTCAATACCTGTACTTCGCCAGGCGAAGGCCGAAGACAAGCAACTGACGCATTTTCTTCAGAAAGATACGAATACTTCATTTGATGCTTTTAGACCTGAATGTGACCTACAGTAGCAGTACAAGAACTTAATTATTTCAAGATCGGAAGAAAGGTTAGTGTGTCTGTTCATGACAGAACATTTCAGTGAGTGCAGCCTGTCTGTGATTGTCGAAAACACGCCCACGTTGTGTAGACCACTGATCTGCCGCGCATTCAAGAAGGGCATTAGTGTAGCACTGGGTAAAACACTTCATCCCAACAATAGTTTGAGGTCGTATGGTCAGTTCGCCGAAGCTGTGCGCTTAGCAATTAACTATGACATTCCGTTTGACAAAATAATTGATATTGTTGTCGCTCTTCTTCAAACCCACACGTCAGCCTGTGTGAACACCGAGATTGAGAAGAAGCTGGTATTTTTGACACGTCAGTTGGAACTTTTATCACAGAAACAGTTTTTCATGAATAATTATTGTTTTGCTCTTGAATCATACCCCAAGCGTAGTTATGAACAGCTCAGAGACTTTCTGGTGCTGCCAAGCAAACGCAAGCTGCAGTACATCACTTCATCTATTGACAAGGTGATGAGGGAAACATTTGTCAAAGTGAAGACACTGCAGCAAAAGAATTTATTTCTCTTGATAGATGAAGTACAGATTCGGCTAACTGTTGCATTTTCTAGTGGGGTTCTGAGTGGCATGGCAGTGAACAAGCCAGACTGCCAGGCCACTTCTATGCTATGTATTATAATGAAGTCGCTGCACATAGGACCTAGTATTATGATTTC
>NC_134795.1:5703782-5713782 GCF_046742065.1 Oratosquilla oratoria | reverse complement strand
AAGAGAATGAGTCTGGGTGAAAAGAGAGAAAGAATGGGAGGAAAAGGTAAAGAGAGAGGAATATAAGCAGGGTAGATGTGAAGGCTAGGGGTTAAGAAATTGGTATAAAAATGGATGGCTAATGAGTATTTATGATAGAAAGAAGAACGTAAGGGTAGAAATAGAGGGAATTTGGTGTAAACAAATACTAAGAAAGTGATGTAGCAGAGGGGAAAAGAAGTGAGGGAGGGAGGGGGGGAGGGAGAGTAGAGGAGTGATATAGTAAGGCAAGGAAGGATGGGAAGGCAAGAGGGAGAGAGGGAGGGAGGGAGGGAGGGGGAGAAGGCAAAGAGGGAGAGATGGCCACGCCTTGCCTAATACAAGGGCCGCAGCTTGGATATGCTAATTTAAGATACATCATCGCGATACGCCAGCCATTTCCCTCCTTCCAACACCTTACACCATATCCCAAGCGTGGCGTATTCAAGAACGACTCTTATGTCATGAGCACGTAAGGGTGAGAGTTCAGGTGTAGTTAGCGCAGAGACGGTTTCAGTGTAAGATCATGTTTCGAGATTAAATGAGTCCGCTTTTGAGTTGCATATCACTAAATGGATTGCAGGGTATCAGGCTAGTGGTGGTGTTGTGGTGGTGTAGTGTGAGGCTTGTGCGATCCCGGTGTGGTGATAGGACGGGTGTAGTGATGGCGCTGGTCTCGGTAATATGGTGTTACGAAGGCAGTGGAGAGCACATTTGTGCCAAGGAAAGTATGATCATATAGTGGTACTAGTACTGGATGTAGGTACTGATGTTGTGGTAGTGATGATCTGGTACTAGTATGGTGATGCTGTATGATCCCTGGATGGTGATGTTAGAGATGGTGTGGATGATGGTGGTAGTGGTGGTGAAGGTGATGATTGTTATTGGTGTTGTGGTGGTGATTATAATGGTGATAGTGATGGTATTTATGGTAGTGCTGGTGATGATGGTGGTAGTAGTGTTGGTGCTAGTGTTATGGTGAAAATATTGTGGTGATGGTGGTGATTGTGATGGTGGTGATGAAGGTAGCGGTGATGGAGGAGTGGTGCAGGTGGAGGAGGTGTTGGAGTTTATGGAAGTGGTGGTGGTGATGGAGTAGTAGAGGTGAGCTTGAGGAGTATTGACAGGATTCGTGTTGGTCATAATTTTATGATATAATGATTATGGTACGATGTAGACCTATGTTAAACCCAATGGTGTTTAAAGAAGGTGTTAAGTCCGTGGTCATACATGTGATTCCTATCATAGAATGCCTGAAGTGAATATATTCGTATTATGACTTTATAGTAGTTACTTTATTACTTGGTTTTATTACATAATCACATGGTTCTTATTAAGTATTCTCATGATATTTGTCAGGTCATCAAGTCAGCTTGGTTTCAACATCATGTGATATTAGTGACATCATCACCTGTTATCAAATTTTAGAATTAACATCATTGCATAATACTAGTATCGTTATCTCATGATTTTTGATGAAGTCATCACGTGATCCTGGTGATTTCAACGCACTACTGATGCTTGTGACAAAAGTGACGTGGTAGCACAGCAGGATGATGTGGTTGGGAAGGGGAACGGGAAACAGGTCATTCAAGGTGAGGTCAAAGTGAGTGTGGTCGTTCGTAGGTGTGTATTAAAAGCAGTTCTATGGTGCCATGTTAGAGTATGATAAGTATGTGACAATGCCATGACAATGATAGAGGATGGTGGTCCAATGTGACACAAATATTACAATGGTGGTAGGAATAACATACTTTTACGAATACCCTAACCTGACCTATGTGGGTTCATAAGTGTGGACATACGCTTCTCGTTTTTGTTGCAATAATACAAGTTTGTTTGAAAAGCTAATTTTATATACATATAGTAATGTAATCGATATCAACAAAAGGGATATTTGCAGTCTCAATGTATTCTATATCATGGCTGCGTGCCACAGGAGTATCTGTTGGGGTCCGATGGTAATACACAGTGTGATATACTCGTATCTGTATACAAGGTTTGAGGGTCATACGTATACAGTTTTAGTGTACTGTATTTATATGTTTAATATACATACATACATACATATACCAAGGCTTTTTCCCCCTTCTAAGGGAGGTAGCCAAAAAGGGAAAGGCATAAAAACACTCCCACCCATTTCATCCCTAAATACACTCCACACCCCTCCCACCCTTCCTCTCATCTGAGCACCTCCTGGATGACGGGTCATCCTTGCACCCTGCCCACCGCCCTGGGTCAGAAGCAGTGTCGCAAGACACAGTACATCCACAGCAAGGCCGCTTCATTTAATCGGCGACCCCCCCTCTCCGTCAAGGTAAGTTTCTTCTGAGAATCAGGCTCATAAATTTTAATTTCTTAGGCTGTTTTTTTTTTTTCTCTGGGATCTACTGTACAAGTATTCTTTCCTTTTCTTTAGGTGTTTCTTCTCTGAACTTTGTAACGTAATATGTCTCGCGTATTGCTTCGTCTGGTGATCACTGTGTCTTACTTTATACATCACGAAATACACATCTGATGAATTATTTTGTATATGCTGTAAATAAAGGTAAACATATTACAAGGCGTTAATCGCTTCATTAAGCTGTGTTACTTGTATGTTTTATTTCTTTTTTCATATTTGAGCAACTCACAAACCACAATTTATGTGGTCATATTCATTTGTTAAAATTACATGATTACATACTAATTTACTTATAGCGTTTTTCACTCATGAGTTCAGGTTACAAGGAGTTATTATGTTTAACATAACAACACGAAACTATCGGTCGATAACAAAGTCGTAGTCATTAAATTAATAAACGAATAAACAGATAGATAAATAAGATATTAATAGTTGTAATTATTTATGTAAATAAGTGTATATGTATATGTATATGTATATGTATATGTATATGTATATGTATATGTATATGTATATGTACAGGTTTATGTATAGGTGAATATATGTTAATTTATGTATATATATAACACACACAGACACACACACACACACACACACACACACACACGCACACACACACACACACACACACCTCTCATGGCGCTGTGGTTAGAGCTCTGGCCTGCCACTACGGAGGTCCGGGTTCGACTCTCGCCCGGGGCTGAAATAATATCAGTATCGCAGCGCTGAGGGGTGTTACTCCAACTCTCGTGGGCGGGGAGTTGGGTGTGTGTGTGTGTGTGCAAGGTCATAGCATTACCCATAGATCGGACCTACGAGCTCTGAGCTCTCTTCCAAGAGGGAAATAGCTGTCGATCACGAGTCCAACACGTGATCCAAAGACCAAGTGAATACACACACACACACACACACACATACACACACACACACACACACACACACACACACACACACACACACACACATACACACACACACGCACACACACACACACACACACACACACACACACACACACACACACACACACACACACACACACACACACACACACACACACACACACACACACACACACACACACGTATATAGACGAACGTATGCACGCATGCATGCATCTTCAAGTATCTCGGTCCTAGCTCTTGACCGTCCTGATATAATTCACTGACATACGTACGCACGCACAAACTTCTTCGCTAACACGTACTCTAAAGGTTTTCATTCGTTTTGAAAGCCTTTCACGCTCTTAGTTGGACCCTATGTAAGCTACTTGCCTGATCAGCTTAGTAATCATGTCATATTTATCATATATTCATACATTTTTTCATATACAATCACTTGTTGATGCATTTATTCTTAATCATTGTATTCTGATTCACCTTTAATATTTTCCAATTATCAAGTATTCTCTCTGTTTTCTTTATAAAAGGGTTATGTATTTTGACGTTTCAATCCTTCAGGAGGAACCAGTAATGGAATTGGTTCTTGTTATCTTGGACAAAATTTCAAAAGCATCTTCTTAGCAAGGTCTTTATATGAAAGGTGTTTTGATAGCAAGATCTAGCACTTCTTTCATTGGGGACATATCGGACGGAAAAGGTGGAGCCTGCAGGAGGTAATGAAGTGGGCAGTAGAACGGAAAGATAGTGGAAGTTAAAACAGACACACACACAAACACACACACACACACATACAAACACACACACACACACACACGTATATTACAAAGGATTACAAAGGCGGAGCATGCCGACAGGAGACCTTATGGTCCATATCTAGGTCGGATGCGAAGAAAAAAAATCATAATAATATAATAAATAAAAACTATAATAATGTAAATAACAAATAAAATACATAAATAAATGCATAGGTATAGTTGAATAATAAACAAGCAGGTAAATAGTAAATAATAATAAATTGACATATAACTAATGATAAATGAAAATCACAGACAAATGATAAAACAAAAACAAATAATATAAAATAAATTATAATCATTACCTATGTATCAATAACTATGAGTACTGACTACCACAATATGACAGCTCATAAATACCCTTTATTTTGTATTAGTCACCAATCATAAAAGTATGCTGTGTGACTCTAGTTTGTGAGGATTTATATGAACGAGCCTTTGACCTTGTTCAAACTAGTGGTTTGAACCGAACGGAAACGCCTCTATTGAATTATATTGTAATTGAACCCCCTTGGTTGCAATCACTAGTGTGACCAGGGTCAAAGTCTGATCTTGCAGCAAAATGGTCTTTTCAGCAGCTGCATGGAATAGTTCTTAGTTGAATTGAGCAAATTTTCTAAAGTATAAAATAGTATCTTTTCTATGTGTACATGCATTTGATCACTTACATAATATTCTAATCACTGTCTTACCTCTTCTATGATGGCAGTCAGAGCACAAGGGAAAATGGCTTCCAGTACGGAGCTGCTATTACGGAGAGGTGAGCCACGGAGTTGACTGAAATAACTCGGCAGCAACCACAATGAAAAGACAGCACCTCCTGGTACGGAAAGAACTAATCAAATGAGGCACTCACCCCTTAGAGCGCCATTCAATAAAGCAATACCTAGGGCTTCCATAAGCCCAACCAGCCCATATGCATCCGTGAGACACTAGAAATTCTATTTCAGCTAAAACCCCTTGATTGACAACTTTGTTTAAGCCAGAATTTTACTTTAGAGATTTTATCATATTTAGGTGACTTGGCACTTTGGCCATGAATAGACTAAGTTGAGTCATGTCATCGAATGGAATATGGTCTCTTCTCAATGGTTACCTAGCTTATGAGCACTGTGTCCACCAAGTTTAGTCTGTTTTGTGAAGCTTAAGGTACCAACTATGTTCTAAACAGGGTTTCAACTAATTGAAGTACCCCTTCAGAGCGCATGTATGTAAGCATGTATAGTCTATATATATGTATCTATGTGTTTACGTTCATAGCTGTGTGGTTAATTGAATCCATTCCCCAAGAAGAAATGCGAGATGTCACTCTATGGAAACAGCCGAAGCATATCTTTATTGGCCAGCGCAGTGAAGGTTTTTGCTCGACTTATGCTCGCAAGACTGGTTAATAACATTGCAAAATTTATTCCACAAGAGACGCAATATGGTATCAGAATAGACCTAAATACCGGTCATGACTTTTGCATTTCACCAATTTCGAGTGAATTCTCCCAAACAGAACCATGATCTATACATGGCTTTTATTGACCTAACAAAGGCCTTTGTCACAATACACAAAGAACTCCCTTGTAGTGTCTTCTGTCTTCTATAACTTTGGTACTCCTCCAAAGTTTCTCAATATCCTCAAAAACTTTTTATGAGGGAATGAATGCCTGTGTACTGGCGGAAGGGCAGAAATCAGAGCCCTACATCGTTGAAGTGGGAGTTAAGCCAGACTGTCCTGGCTCCTGTGATATTCAACCTGTTTCTCACTTCTGTTAAAGAGTTTAGTCACAATAATCTGAATGATGATGATGGAGTGCGGATAAAGTTTCACTTGGATGGGAGACTCTTCGATCTCCGAGTCTATTGGTCTGCTTTTCAACACAGAGAAGACAGAGATACTTGCACAAATAAGTACAACTTTATCCATCTCCTATTTTTCAAACTAATGTGGTACAGCTAAAGCGTGTCAAACAGTTCACCTACCTCGATAGCATAATAACACCAATACACAATATCGAAGACGAAATCAAGACCTGAATCCACCTCAGATTAGCATATTTTGGCCGCCTGCGTTATCGGGCCTTTGACGATGTAAATTTAAGAACTGACACAAAAATATATTTCTATAGAGCTGTCTCTATCTCTACCCCACTTTACAGATCAGAAAACTGGACTAACTACCGATGGCACCTAAAAGATCTTGAGGCCTTCCATATTCGATAATTTCAAAGAATCCTCGGTTTAACATGACAAGACAAAGTACCACTCACTGAAATATTGTAACATGCATTAAATCTCAAGCACTGAAACACCACTGGCAAAGCGACAATTCTTATGGACAATTCTTATGGACAACTACTTGATGCACGTTGCAACCAAGCACGCAACCAAGCAGGGAAGGACTGGTGAAAGGAGCGAAATCAACTTAATAACAGAATTTATCTCCCTGACCCAAAGCTGATTTGTTTTTATATGTGGAAGGAAATGCGTGTCAAGATTTGGGTTCCACAGTCGTTTCAGCAGTCATCTGCACCAGTAACTACAGTGTCACCATTCAGTCTCACTCTTCTCATCACACTTCACCGTAGTACTGTCGTCATCATTCACTGAAGGACTGCCAAAAGTATGTATACACATACACATAAGAACATAAGAATGAAGGAGACTGCAAGAGACCATAAGGCCTACACTAGGTAGTTCCATATCCATCACCACCTGTCATCCCCATCCATAAAGTTGTCTAACCGTTTCTTAAAACAACTGATGGTTTCAGCGCTCCATTCGTTGACCACCCTATTAGTAAACCAATTCTTGCCTATTTCCTTCTTAAACCTAAATTTGTCCAATTTAAATCCATTACTGCCAGTCCTGCCCTGATGATGACCTTGTTTGCATGGCCTCTGTTAAAGCCTTTGATCCACTTAAACACCTCTATTAGATCGCCCCGCACACACACACACGAAAACACACACACACACACACACACACACACACACACACACACACACACATACACACATACACACACACACACACACACACACACACACACATATATATATATATATATATATATATATATGTATGTATATATATATATATGTACATATATGTATATGTATATATGTACATATATATATATATGTATATATATATATATATATATACAAAAGTAGAAAGACCTCTTCTCTACTTTTAAAGAACAACACCGCACCAGAACCTCAGGAGGTTCGTCAATCCCATGTAGTATATAAATACACATGCCCAGAGGAGGACTGCACGCCCCTGTCAGCCTACGTGGGAAGGACGACCACCACATTATCCAGAAGAATCACAATGCACTTGCAATACGGAGGACCTAAGCAATACCACTGGACCCAGCATCGACGCCACCTCGATAGGGAGACTATGGTAAAAAACACACAAGTTGTGGCAAAAGAAGAGGACCCACAGCGCTTGGCTATCTTGGAAGCCATCTGGATAAAGGAGCTGCAACCTGACTCTTAATAGGCGAGTAAATGACTTCGCCCTCCTCCCTAGCATAAAACCTGTCCGGAGGAGCCAGATGGACAACCCCAAGAAATCGTAGTCTCCTCCACAGAGGCCTCATATTTCCCGCCAAAGGAAAGAACCTCCTACTATACGGCGTCCTCAAAGACTGAGAATCAGATTGGCGCCTAACCCGGGAGTGACCTCTCCAAGTACAGTTTCCGCCAAACCGTGATCTCTCCCAGTGTTCCTTGATCATGCGTGTGACCTCCCCCAATTACAACACGGTGACTTCTCCCCGTGCTTTTCTTTTCATTCACAATATGCTCCCTTTATCTTTATCTTCATTTCAACTGCGAAACATCTTGATATTTTTTGTTCTGCTTGTATTTTGTTTTTTGCTGTATTTTTGTATTAATTTCTTATATTTTGTTTACTGTGTGCTGTATTTTTGTGCTCATTATAACTTTTGTGTTTCCTATGAGTTTTGGGAATTTGATTTACTCCCTCTCCCCCTACCAGAAATCAACTTTTCACAAGCTTGAGAGCTCACGGAAAAGTTAATTAATTCTTTTACTGTCGTTTTTAACAGAATATGCCGTAGAGAGAATCTCCTGCCACGCTTCACCAATATATATATATATATGTATATATATTGTATGTATATATATATATATATATATATATATATATATATATGTGTGTGTGTGTGTGTGTGTGTGTGTGTGTGTGTGTGTGTGTGTGTGTGTGTGTGTGTGTGTGTGTGTGTGTGTGTGTGTGTGTGTGTGTGTGTGTGTGTGTGTGTGTGTGTATGTATATAATGTATGTATTTATGTATGTATGTATGTATGTACGTATGTATATATGTACAGTATGTATGTATGTATGTATGTATGTATGTATGTATGTATGTATGTATGTATGTATGTATGTATGTATGTATGTATGTAATGTATGTATGTATGTATGTGTTTATGTATGTATGTATGTATGCATGTATGTATACATACATGGATGCATTTATGTATATATGTATGCATGTATGTATGCATACATGGATGCATTTATGTATATATGTATGCATGTATGTATGCATACATGGATGCATTTATGTATATATGTATGCATGTATGTATGCATACATGGATGCATTTATGTATATATGTATGCATGTATGTATGCATACATGGATGCATTTATGTATATATGTATGCATGTATGTATGCATACATGGATGCATTTATGTATATATGTATGCATGTATGTATGCATACATGGATGCATTTATGTATATATGTATGCATGTATGTATGTATATATTTTTATGTGTAATTCAATAGCTGGGTAGCAGGTCCTCTGTTAGGCAGATATTATTCAATTTTACAGCAGCTTCTGTTTTTAGAAGTTTTTGCTCACATTTTAAACTTTCATTATACTGGCATGCTATGAAGAACTAAGTTGTTTAACAAATTGGCCAAACAATATTAGAGAGATAAAAATAAGATGTCTTCCTTTTTTACTGCAAAGCTTTAGTCTAACAATTGCATCTATAGTGCAACTCCAACTACGAAATAAAAGAGTGGGATTCTTGACACAAAATACGCGGATCACGGACACCATCCTGCTCCTTCAGGCAGCGATTCCCCACGGTCTTGGATTACGTGTTGGATTTGTGATCGACAGTTTTTTCCCTCCCGGATGAGAGCTCACTGCTCATATATGGGTAATACTTTGACTTCACACACACTCACACACGCACACAGACAAACACACACACACACATACACACACACACACACACACACACACACACACACACACACACACACACACACACACACACACACACACACACACACACACACATACATACATACATACATACACAGGCACACACACACAAACACTGACACGCACAAACACACGCACGCATGCACACACACACAGAACTCCCTGCCCACGAGAGTTGGAGTAATGATTCGATACTACAGTGGTAGAAATAGCGGCCGCCCCTACGGCTGTCCGAGTTTGAACCCCGCCAAGGCCTAAAATTATTTCAGAATCACTGCACTGTGAGTCGTTACTCCAATTCTCGTGGGTGGGGAGTTGTGTGTGTGTGTGTGCGTGTAAGGTCAAAGCATTACCCGTAGATCAGTCATATAAGAGCTCTGAGCTCTCTTCTGGAAGGGAAATAGCTGTCGATCACGAGTCCAACACGTGATCCAAGACCATGGTGAATCACACACACACACACACACACACACACACACACACACACACACACACACACACACACACACACACACACACACACACACACACACACACACACACACACACACACACTCACGCACACACAAAACTCCTTGCCCATCAGAGTTGGAGTACCGTTTCGTAGTACAGCG
>NC_134795.1:5656282-5691282 GCF_046742065.1 Oratosquilla oratoria | reverse complement strand
AACTCCTGGATGAGCTGAAGATCATTCACAGGAGAATCCGCATCAGATGTTGACATCATCCACATTGGTGTGTAGAACAGCGCCAGGAAGATGTTGATTCGTTACAGCTTTCCAACAGTCTCTTCATCATACCCAAACTAGTCACAAAACATCAGTATCTTTATGGAATACAAATTTCTGGCCACCCATCTGGCTTGGTGAATGACCCCTGGTCGACTCCATTGAATCCCACGGGGAGGTGTGCCTCTAAAAACAATCATTGTGATCTCAGCCATTTCCTTGTAGTCAGCTCTTGTTCTGCTGCAGCTGCAAAATAACACAATGTAGTAAGCATGTAAAACTGCAAAATAATACAATGTGGTAAGCATGTAAAACTTCCAACTTGTTGTGATATTCAAAAGTATGATTATTAAAATTATGAAAGTATGATTACCTTGTTTTTGCCTGTACAGTTGCCTCTCGGTCCAATCTACTTGTTGCTGGGATTTTGTCTCAAAGATCTTGTTATGATCAGACATACGACCTTTCCTCTCAGTCCTCTGGTCCTGGTAGAACCTGATGTCCTCATCTTTCTTCTTCCTGGAAAACAATCTGTTACTCTCTATATCCTGGACAGCATCTGGAGCTCTTATGTTGAACAGGCTATCCAATTCTAAGACATATGCAATCCTCTTTCCTCCAGGGTCACTTGCTCATCCTTTGCTCTTCATCAGTGTTCTGTGTTTGTCATGGAGTTTCACGAAGAGCTTCATGTAGTTCTGGCTGGTCATAGTCTTGATCTTAGCCAACTGCCAGATTGGGAGGACAGCTTCAACCGTTTCATAGGCGAGGTCTTGAACCCCGGAGTTCCCTTTTATTTTCTGGTAAACTTTGAAGATAAAGGAAATATTGGAATCCTTGCTTGTTGGTGGGAAGCTGGGAACCAGCGATGCAAGCTGAAGGATATCCGACCAAGAAGGTTTTTAGTGAGAGATCTGTTGGACGGTCGACTTGATGCTTGCTTGTGGACTGCAGGTGGAGGTTCTGAGACATCAACTGTGCGTCCTCGTAGCTCCTTGCTTAATGCCATTATGATGTATCTTGTGGGTAGTTTTCTGGATTTGGATCGAGTTTCTGTGCTGGCTTTGCTTTTATACTGTTCAGTATTGCCCATCATCATTAAAATTCACGGGGAATATTGATAAATTTTAACGGTTGCTATATGTAGAGTAGATTCTGTTCTTTCATTTAGTACCTAATTTGTTGCTCTATTTTTGGTACGATTTATAGAAAAAAAATCACTCTCCATGCCTCATACAAAAAAAAAAAAAAAAAAAAGTGATGCAATTTTTTTCAGGTCAAAAAGCATGGGAAAAGTACAGTAACGCATAAAAATATTTTTTTTTTTCTAACAGTTCTTCTCGAGCGGTTACCAGAATTTCTATTTACACGTTTTATTTTCAAGTGTCGACATATGCTGATCGGAAAAGTTTGGTGGAGGTGGATGGATGTTAGAAAAGTTCTTGGAGAATTCGCCTAGTGTGATACCTGGTGTGAATGGAATAGTGCTAGCTTTCCGGAGTGTCTGGTTTTAATTGGGAGAGTTGTCGAAAGTGTGCCATGAGTGAGACTACGTGTTCCAATGAAATATATCCTTCAGAGACCCAGTCTGCGTTTTTGAGTCTTTCTTAGTTCACTTTTAAATGTTGAAGCTTTTAGACACCTTTCTATTTGGTGTGATGTGGACCATGATTATAAGTTCTAGCCAAAGATTATAGAGTGAAATTGATCCAAGTGGCTCAAATGCAGCAAAGGATCTTTTTAAAGTGCTGTACAAGTTCCTGATACTCTGTGGTTTTCTCAAATAAATCAAACCAAATAATGTCAGCAGCTAGTGTGTTATTCTTGTCTATTCTGGATGTTAATATGGATATTTTGGCCCTGTCGTCTGTGATGTTTCTTCGTGTGATCTTTAATTCAACCTCAGACACGAAATTGTGTACAGGAATGTTCATGCCGTTAAAGAGAGGTAATGTTGTCTCATCTTTGACTACGGTGATAAGATTTTGTTTTGTCATTGTGCTTTGAGTGACAAATGAATTTTCTGAAGAGTTGTTAACAGAAGGAGGGGACAAGTTTGGTGTACTGGAAGTGAGCGTAGAACGGCTCCGTGTACAGGGTCAGTATGTCGAGTCAGAGAGGACTTTGGACACGTTTATGAACTAACTGATAATAAAAAAGGGCAATTACTTCTTAGTTCATAATGAGAACGGGAAAATATCTACTCACCTCAGATGAATTCGGAGTCTTAAATGATGATGCAATGGGACGAAGCGGTGGTGGGATGCACTGCTGGAAACAGTGGAAGGAGTTAGTATAATGTATTGGCTAGTGAGTGAGGTATTTTAGTTAAAGATATGTACTTATTCCCACCCATTCCACTCCCCTCCTCCATTCTTTCCTCCCTCTCATCTTAGTTTTTTCATGGTTGGCGGGTCATCCCTGTATCTCTCTTACTGTCCTGACTCAGAAGCCATATATTAAGACACAGAGCATCCAAGACAGTTTCACTTAATTGGCGAACCTCTCTCTCCATCCTCTCATGCAGAAAAAGAGAAAACGGGAAGAAATCCCTTCGGGCAACGTCAAAATATTATTTACACATAAGCACTCCCTGTCCCCCATCCCCCATCCTTTTATATACATAGCAGTATCGTCTGTACACAGCAACTCTCCAATCATCTTCACCTCCTGCCCCTTCCCTTTATTGGTCAACAGACATTCCTCTCCTTTTCAACGCCTCTTTGACCCTATCCATCTGTGTAAACGTTAGTCGTGCCCTCAAGACTCTATCAACCTTTGCCTTCCACACCTATTTTCTTGATATTTCTTCACTCATTCTTTTCATATGTCCAAATCACCCCAATACTCTTTCACCAGCCCTATGTGTCATCTCTTTTTCCATTCCCACTCTTCTACTCACCTCCTCATTTCTCATTCTATCCAACCTAGTAACCCCTATCATACTTCTTAGACATTTCATCTCAGACACATCTAAACTTTCCCTTCCTGCCTCTCTTAAATCCCATGTCTCTGCCCCGTACAAAGTCGTCAGCACAATCAACCTTTCACACAATCTTCTCATTGCATCCTTTCCCAGATGCCTATATCTCATGACTCTTTTTTATTCCACCAAGGCATCTATTTGCTTCTCTCAATGTATAATCTATCTCTATCTCCACTCCTGCCTTACCTGTCACATGCGAGCCCAAATACCCAAAACTATCCACTTCCTCCATGTATATAAACACATGAAATATGTACGAGTCTATACAAGTACGCATTACTAATGGTATATCAAAGATTTACGTGCGTGATAAAGTGAATTATACATATTGTTTTAGTCAAATGTTTAAAGCCCCGAGTCTTATTGTATTTGACGATATAATTTGAAACCCATAACTAGTGCTGCATATCCTCCTTATAATATAAAGTTATATTAATCACCAAGCTTCCAGTAAGTAGAGTTATTGAATATGGAATACATGAAGTTATTATCATAATGATAGCGCTGCTAACATATATATTGACTTTCAAAAACCCTTTGATACTGTGCTTAACCAGAGAGTACTGATTAAGTTCTTATTCATTTCCATTAAGGAGAACTTATTAAGCTGGATCATAATCTAGTCAAACAATTGTTAATAATGTTATTCTAAATGGTAAACCTTACAGCTTGAGACGCTTTACAAACAGGAGCGTCCAAGGGCAATAATCCTTTTTTTATATACAAATTACTTTGATCATGATGTTAGTTCTATAATTCTGATTTGCTTATAACAGAGTTCTGGGTGACATATCAATAAATCTGCCATCAGTTCCATCACCATCACCATCTCTACCACCATCACCATCATCGTTAACCATTGCCATCGTCGTCGTCGTCGTCGTCGTCGTCGTCGTCGTCATCATCATCATCATCATCATCATCATCATCATCATCATCATCATCATCATCATCATCATCATCATCATCATCATCATCATCATCATCATCATCATCATCATCATCATCATCATCATCATCATCATCATCATCATCATCATCATCATCATCATCATCATCATCATCATCATCATCATCATCATCATCATCATCATCATCATCATCATCATCATCATCATCATCATCATCATTGCTATCGCTATAACAGTCACAGTCACAGTCACAGTCACAGTCACAGTCACAGTCACAGTCACAGTCACAGTCACAGTCACAGTCACAGTCACAGTCACAGTCACAGTCACAGTCACAGTCACAGTCACAGTCACAGTCACAGTCATAGTCATAGTCACAGTCACAGTCACAGTCACAGTCACAGTCACAGTCACAGTCACAGTCACAGTCAGTCACAGTCACAGTCACAGTCACAGTCACAGTCACAGTCACAGTCACAGTCACAGTCACAGTCACAGTCACAGTCACAGTCACAGGCACAGGCACAGGCACAAGCACAGGCACAGGAACAGGCACAGGCACAGGCACAGGCACAGGCAAAGTCACAGTCACAGTCACAGTCATAGTCACAGTCACAGTCACAGTCACAGTCACAGTCACAGTCACAGTCACAGTCACAGTCACAGTCACAGTCACAGTCACAGTCACAATCATAGTCACAGTCACAGTCAGTCACAGTCACAGTCACAGTCACAGTCACAGTCACAGGCATAGGCAAAGTCACAGTCACAGTCACAGTCACAGTCACAGTCACAGTCACAGTCACAGTCACAGTCACAGTCACAGTCACAGTCACAGTCACAGTCACAGTCACAGTTGCAGTCACAATCACAATCACAATTTCAATCTGAAATTCAGACTCAAACTCAAAATCAAACTCAAACTTAAACTCAGTCACAGTCACAATTACAATTACATTCACAATGATAATCACAATTATAATTACAATCACAATCCCATTCACAATCACAATCATAATCACAATTACAATCACAAACACAGCCAGAATCACAGTCACAGTTACAATTACAATCCTAATAACAATCACAATCACAATTACAATCACAATCACATTCACTGTCAACCTCACCACTATCATTATACCCACCATAACCACCATCACTGCCGACAGCACCATCACACACCACCATCACAACCATATTTACAGCCACCAGCACCATCACAACCATACTCACCAACACCATCATACCCGTCAGCACCATTACCTCGATCTCCATCACCAGACTGTCCATTTTGTCCGCCACTACCCACCACCGTCTTCTATTCTTTCCATCTGTAATATCACCTAAACTGGACCACTTCCTGGAATGGAATTTAGTTACATCATCATCGTCTTCTAAGTGCCCCGTCCTCAGTTTTCCTGTTCCTGGTCCTTCTGGTCCTTCTGATGTTGCTCGACGTCTTTTCGCTCTACCTCTTCCTCTTTCTCTTCCTTCTCTTTTTAATCACCCAGCTCTTTTTTTCATGTTCTCCTGGTCTTTTTTCACCTCTTTTTACTCCTCGTTTTTCTTTTTTTCTTTTTTCTCTTCGTCCTCTTTCTCATTTTTCTTATCCTCTTTTTTTCTTCGTCTTCTCTTCATCTTCCTCCTCTCCCTCCTTTTTCCCCATTTCGCCCCCCTTCTTCCTCTTTCCCTCATGATTTTCTTTGTGTCTCTCTTTCCTCCTTATCCTTCTCCTTCTCTTTCTCTTTCACCTCCTCCTTCTCCTTCTCCTCCTCCTCCTCCTCCTCCTCCTCCTCCTTCTCCTTCTCCTCCTCCTCCTCCTCCTTTTTGTTCTCTTCCATATCTTGTTCTTTCTCCTTCTTCTCATGATTGTGTTCTCCTTCCTCATCCTCATCCTACTTCTCCTTTCCAACCTCCTCCTTATCAACTTTTTTCTCTTGCTCCTTGTATTCTTTATCCTTATGTTGTTTTTCTTCCTCCTTTTTTTTCCTTCTCCTCCCACTACTCTTCTATGTCCTTTTTTTCTCCTCCCCATCTTTATAACTTTTTTCCTCCTCACAGCTTTTATCCTCTTCCCCCTCCTCCTCCTTCCATTACTCTCTCTCGTCATCACCTCCTTCCTTGGCTTGACTCTATCCCTCATAATTCTCTTCGGTTTGCTTCCTTCTGTTTCAGTTAAGCTGCATATCTACAAGTAAATGAATCTGGGTGATCACCGTCACATGATCGGTGTTATTTAGGTCTTTCTCAGAGACAGAGGGCCCAAGACTCACTAGAACTCCCAAGTCTCCCTCGCACTCAGTTTTCTCTAAAAACGTATTATCTAAGCTGTACCTATTTTCGGGTCTGTGTAGCCCCACGTTTAACACGCTACACTTAGAGATATTGAAGGTCATTTGCCATTTCACCGACCATGTGAACAATTTGTTAAGATCATCCTGCAGAATCTCTGCGTCGTCTCCTGACCTAATTAGGCGTTCTATTTTAGTGTCATCCGCGAACTTACTAACATCACTATTTATCCCATCGCCTAAGTCATTTATGTACATAATGAACAACAAAGGACCCAAAACCGAGCCCTGGGGAGCGCCACTAGTAACATTGCCCCACCTGGATTTTACTCTATTTATATTGACCCGCTGTTTTCTGTTACTGATCCAAGCTCTAATCTATTCTAAATATGCCATGTGTCTATGCCTTGGAAGATTATATCCCAAGGCATCATATCCCAGACTATCTATACCCATAAAACCTAGAAAACCGAAGCAGGCTTACATCACCCAGTGAGCCCCCTTATGTAGCTCAAACCAAATACGGCTATAATTGCCGGCAGCGGTGGTCAAAGATTACCCACGCCCATCTGAAGAGAACCCGCTGGCACTGCCATTGTAGCCCCAACTAATTAAGGATATAGTGTACCAGATGCTTAGAATTTGTCTGACAACTGATATTATCCACAAGGTGTCACGTCAGACTATTATTATCTGTTGTGACGAAACCATGCGACCTATTTTTGAAATGAAATAACGGTAACTAAAATTCAGGGTAGTTGGAGTTAACACTATGCAGCTAATATTTCCCCCCAGCTCTGTATATTGGCTAACATAAATTTGAACTATTATTAAATTCCAGCTGAATAAGAGGAAAGAAACCTCGAAATCTACAGATATTAGTACAACAGATGAATACTGGCACCTTCTGTTCCCCGTTAGATTATGAAAAAAACCCCGCAATTTTGACTGATCAGCTACACAGATTAGTGAGAGGGCGAGGTAGATTTTTATCATAATGTTGAATACAAAAAGTTTGAGTGCATAATTTTGTTGGAATTAAACTACGAATGAAAAAAAGGGTATCTCAAGTTGCACATTCCTGGGTTTTGGTCTCTAAGGAGTCCAAAAGTTTACCCAAACATCCATTTAAAAAAAAAAATCAAATACAATATCCGTTTCAATGCAGCTTGATATAGATCAGACCTCAAACTAAAAATATGCAATTTATGACATGAAAATATCTGAGGTTATTAGTTAAGACGATCACTAATTTACGGCCAATTAACAATTTATTCACATTTTCGAGTACAGTCATTTTTTTTCATATGATCGTTTAGTAACCCCAGATATTGGTATAAACCAAAACTCTGAATCTGTCAATCGGCGTGCGGCATCAACAACCAAAGATGCATTGTTCATTGTTTACAATGGCCAGTTTATGCCCCGAAAAACACATTTTGCAATGTAGTCTGAGGCACTCTCTCACAGGAACCCGTAAACGAGTCACTGTTCCGAGTTGTCTTGGTCATTGCATAAGCTATTCTAAGTACAAGGAATTAGAAACTGAACTATTAACAGCCATCCAAAGCAGATAAACAGGTTCTCCAAAGAGCGCCAATCGTAGTCCCGTTATAGGAAATGCATTTGATAACTATGACAAGCTTGTTCGTACACTATCAGTCTTTGAGAGCCCACATGATACCATGGTCATATTCTGCCAGACCACTGACTTACTGGCCGCTGAAGTTGATGCTGAGAGAACGTCAACGCCACATTAAATTGAAACTGAGCCACCACCATTGAGAAGGAAAGGCAAAAAATAGTTGGAATGGTTTGTCAGCAGAAACCCAACCATATCAAATAAACATAGATGGAGAATTTTTAATATGTCAATACAGAGTACAGCAAGCTTCCTGAAATTTCTGATCGTGTACGAAAATTTGGATCACTTTTTTTTTTTTTTCGTGAGCCACTACCTCAATCCAGAGACTGGTTCCAATGTGGGGTGGATTTAATACCCGTGTTCACCAAGGCAGACTACAGAAGCAAGTTGTTCACTACATGCTGAACCTGAACGAACCCATCACAAAAGATCACGTTGTTGCAGACACCATGCGCATGTGTTTGAAGTGTGCGGAGGAATGTGACCAGATGTATGGTTTGGTCACGTATGATTTGTATGACGCAATGACTGCACACAAGGTCTAAGTTATCATTCAGCCAGATTTCGACAAGCTCTCCATAATGTTTGGAGTATTCCACATTTTCATGTGTTAACAGACTTAGGCGTATTAGCACCGGGATTTATGAAAATATTCATAGGATGCCCAAGCTACAATCACTGCAAATGACTTCACCCAATGGTTAATGGTTACCCAGGCCTTGAAAATGTTACTATTCCGACGATTCATGACGGAATAGGAGAACTCAGACTTAATTCAGCTGGAGCTGCAGAATGTCCGCCTCGAAAGACGGAAAATGTTGAAGATATTTGTAACTCGGCACTGTTCATCCAGCTAGTTGAGATTTTTGAGAAGATCAAGAACAATACTGGTAGCACTGCACATTTTTTTTTCTTTTTGCCATGTACATGTGGTTTATATATAGATCTACCATATTTTCGAACGCGTATTTAGAGAAACAAATATTGATCTCATCAACATCACGAGGACAGAGAATGTTGATTTTTTCATTCTTTTTGCAAGCACCTGGTAAAATGATATTTGTTGGATGTCAAAATATAAACTTGACTTGATAAACATATAATCATTCCCATCTCGATCTAAGACATATTCTAGACAATAGAGGCTATCAGTCCGACGAACAAATAATTAATTTGCGCTTATTCTAGTGGATCTCACACTTGAACAAATTGTGAATATGGATACCGCCGCAAGGATTATAAGGTACACACCGTCCGCGAACAGCTACTGTTCAAGGGTACAATGGAACGTTGCAAAGAGCAGTCGAGCAGCACTTGTGAATGAAGCTCTCATTATAGTCGGAATGGGTAATACCAGAGACACTCAAACTGACCTGAGTCCAGCCAAAATCAAGACAGAAAATGAGTCATGTAGTCCGTTCACACTTGGGCCGGGTTTCCCATTCAATACCATCAGCACTGGAAAGTGTTAACATATGCCTTGAGTACATCACTGTTGAACATCCCAAATGAAAGTAAGGAAAAGCACGAAACTATATCAATGGAATGATTCGAAAGTGCGGAACGTTTGAAAAAAAAAAATCATAAAAACTCACCTTGATATCTAACTTAACTACTCCAGTTTCACCTTATTGTACTCTCCTTGGTCGTATTGGCTTCACAGCAGCAACAACTGATATTGGCCGTGAGTATGTCTTCTCATTCCCCAATGACACCAGTGCCAATGTTAATATTTCAAGGTGATGGCACGATGGTCCATATGGAGAACAGTAAGTTGTTCAAAGTTTTGGAAGACTTTGTCAGTGATCATGGCAGCCCAACGTTGGTGAGTACTCATATCATCAACGACAGCTTCCAGCTCCACTGGATGTCTCCTGATCACCCTGTGACGTATGGTGATCTCTTAGGCAACATTGTGGTTATTAGTTTGGGACATCATTCACGAAGAATAGATGTCAACTTTGATACTTATGAAAGACACTCTACCAAGGATTGTGAACGAGAGCACAGAGCATCTATTGTGGTAGGGGAGCTAGTTATCGAAGGACTTCAGCAGAAAAGATAGCGTAGGAGTTATATGTTTAGAACCGGCACAACATTATAACAAGCTGAAACTTCCAGGAAATGTTCAAAAAGATGTCAGAAATAACATACTAAAAGTCCCCAAGAATCCCCCTTGAGACTTTTGAGAAATTGAAGACGGGGTCCAAGATGGCCGCCGATTTCGTATTTTATCATATATAAGACTTTTAAAAAATTACAAAAATGCAAGTAATGAGTCTTAATACATGCTATTTGGGGCCAGGGATTTGAATTTCAACAATATTTCAAAGATTAAATTAAAATCTTATACAGTTATACATACGCTATGAAAACAATGGGTGCATAGATTTAATTTATTCATATTACAGGTTTAAGAAATTATAAAATAAAAATAATGAGTCTAAATATATGTTTCTTTGGGAGGTTAGGGAATTCAAAAATCAACATCATTTTAGAGGTTAAACAATATTCTTTTGCAGTTATACATAGGTTATGAAAACAATGGGTGCATAGTTTTCAACTTGAAGCCACTCGACATGAGCAATATGTCCATATCTATGGTAACACTTTAAAAATATTAAGAGTAAAGCTAGAATATTCATGGATTGTAGTTAATAAAACAATTATAAGTGTTTAAACTTGTGAAACATATTTACAACGTGACACTTGTTCACCTACTCACTTCGGTGACCCTCAGTCATTATCCTCATCATTAATTTCTGGACGAATCAGGAGTTGATTCTTCAGTTCCTCCCATAGCATCTAGCAAGGATGGTATTGGTGCTGCATTGTTGTAGGTTTGACCAGTGTACTTTGTACACAGGGCAGGGCAGTGCTCCCCCGATCTTCCTGCAGCCACATGACACTCCACAGCCGCCTGCCCAGTTAGTGTAACAACATTAAAATCGGCATTATCAAACAAAAAATGGGTGAAACTATTGAGTCCATAGGAGGGTTCATCAGCTGATATAAGGCTGTTTTCAAATTGCTGAACCTCCTTGTAGTTGTCCGCAAAATGGATGCTACTGAGGATGTCTATCGTCTCACAAGAGACATATTTGCAATGTATGTACACCGCCATGGCAAGTAGCACTGATGAAATGAAAGACCTTGTTCTGTAGACAGAAATGACAGAATGAAATATGGCAGTTCATCGCCAAATCACTACAGCAGCATTTTTGCCCTCTGGGATCAACAACTTTTCAGTTTCTTCTAAGGTTGGGTATTCACTGAGATCATACACTAACCAATCTCATCACAAACAGTTGAAGCTGCCATTTCAATTATTCTTTTCTTTTCACAAGCTTTGCCAGCTGCTTGAGCTCCCTCCCACCTCTAAGAAAGTATCCGCTGAGAAGTCACGGAAGCCGACTATGCTGGATTTTCCAGAGAGGCATGTTATAATCATATAATCTTAGTATCGCTCTTTAAGTTTCTGTTTGAAATCCTTGAGAGAATGTCCTTTTTCACCATTCAAGAAGGTTTCCATGGGGTCAGAAACTGTATGTTGACATTCGTCATTGTCATAAAAATATACACATAGCTTATTGAAATCATTGAACATCAACTGGTTTGCCAACGGGTTTCAACTTTTCTGGATTAGAAAAAAAAAAAAAAAAATCCTGAGCATGAGCACGATGGTATTTTGCATCTGCGGCAACCAAATCAATGTTTGCTGCTATTCTTTTAGCAGCCACTTAACTCATCACCCTTCTCTGGTGCCTTTTTCAACACATTGTTCTTCAACTCTATTGTTTATATATTGCTTGTTAACTTTCTGAATATGGTTTCAGGTGTGCTGCTAGTAAACAGTACATCAGAGCAGAACAGTGTAGTTCTGGACCGCAGGGTGACCGGTTCAAATTCTTGATTCCTCAAACTTCCTCTTCTCAGATCTGATGGCCGATTCCCGGATGTAGGCTTTTTTACAGGCAATGTGAAGTGTCAGTGGTTCCTGTATCTGTAGAAGTTTATAAATTCATCCTATCTCTCAAGAATTGCTGGTACTAGAAGTGCCCTTCCTTTGGGTACGAAACTCTTCTCATTCTCATTCTCTTTTGTCTCTTTCTCTTTCTCATCTTTCGCCAACTCCTTTTTCTCCTTCTCCTACATATTGTCCTTGTCCTTCTCCTTCGCCATCTCCTTCTCCTTCTCTTCTCCTGCTCCTTTTCTTTCTTCTTCTTCTTCTTCTTTGCGTTCTTCTTCTTCTTCTTCTTTGCATTCTTCTTCTTCTTCTTCTTTGCGTTCTTCTTCTTCGCATTCTTCTTCTTCGCGTTCTTCGGGTTCTTCTTCTTTGTCTTCTTCTTCTTCTTCTTCTTCTTCTTCTTCTTCTTCTTCTTCTTCTTCTTCTTCTTCTTCTTCTTCTTCTTCTTCTTTTTCTTCTTCTTCTCTTCTTCTTCTTCTCTTCTTCTTCTTCATCTCCTTCTTCTTCTTCTTCTTCTTCTTCTTCTTCTTCTTCTTCTTCTTCTTCTTCTGCTTCTTCTTCTTCTTTGCCTTATTCTTCCTCCTCTTCTTCTCCTTCATCTTCTTCTTCTACCTCTTCTTCTTTTTCTTCTTCTCCTTCTTCTCCTTTTTTCTCCTTCTCCTTCTTCTTCCACTTCTTCTTCTTCCACTTCTTCTTTTTCTTCTTCTTCTTCTTCTTCTTCCACTTCTTCTTCTTCCACTTCTTCTTCTTCTTCCACTTCTTCTTCTTCTTCGCGTTCTTCTTCTTCTTCGCGTTCTTCTTCTTCTTCTTCCTCTTCTTCTTCTTCTTCGCGTTCTTCTCCGTTTCTATGTTCCTTTAATCTTTTGCATATTCTCACTTAGCCTTCTCATTATGTCTTCCTTCCTTCCATTTTCTTTTTTTCTATAATTTCTCACACCCGTCAACCTCACTGACTGTCACATAACTTCCCCATGTTACTTCACACAATTGCAATCACTCTCAATCTACTCACCCGTCCTTTAATCACTTTCCATTTATCTCCTCTCTTCACTACAATGTCCCCATCCTCATGCTCCTTATTTTCCTCTCACGTACTTTTTTCTTATATCATCATTTCCCTCCTCACCCCATTCTTTCTTTGTATTTTATTTTTGATGTATTACTTTTGTCTGTCTCTTTCTTCTTTGTCCTCAGTCATATTTCTTTGTACTTCACTAAGGCTGTCTTCTTCCATGCTCTAATAGTATATAAATTCGTTTCATACAGATTGAGTCGACGATTACCCCTACAGGGATTTTCCACAGACTTTAGGCGCATAATGTCAAGGTCTGAGTTCAAATCCCTGTAAAGGTATTCATATATAGTATTCATATGCACAATATAATTCTTTTTGTTATAGTCCTACCTTGGTGTTTTAAACCAATTACTCTTACAGGGATTTGATCCAGAGACTTTAGGCGCATAATGTCAAGGTCTGAGCTCAAATCCCTGTAAAGGTATTCATATATAGTATTCATATACACAATATAATTCTTTTTGTTATAGTCCTACCTTGGTGTTTTAAACCATTTCTCTTCCACTTCTCATCCCAACTCAACCTCCTCTTTCCCGACATATATCTTTTCTTACCCACCATGACACCTTAATATCTATTTTATCTACTCCGGTTTCATCTTATCGCACTGTCTTTTCTCATACTCTGATGCACTAAGATTCATATAACAGTTTTCTCCACACTCATTTCCTACTTTTAAACTCCTCTCATTCCCCCTCACTTCACTCCCATCACTGTTCTCACTCTCACCACTCCCCTCACGCTTCACAATACCCCGACTCTCCTCACTCCTCACTCCTCGCGTCATCTCCTCCAGTCCTCCCTCTTTCCCTGACTCAGTACTTCCATTAACCCATTAAAGTCCTTTGCCTACTTAAGGAATTTTGTTCTATCAAACACCAGACCATTTTAGCCATCTTGCAGAAATCCCTTTATGCCTCAGTGGTTGAAAAAATGTAGTAACTCTCTTCATTTTCCTTCCTTTGCACTAGTTCCCAGCCAAAAGTCCATGATCCCCGAAAGAGCCACAATAGTTTCTGAAGGGTTTCATAAACATGGAACTAGCAGTAAGCAGTAGATGATAGACGATTTTATTCACTGTCAAATTTATCAAAGGGAGACTAAGAATAGAGGTACATGAATAATATATGAGGATTCGGATTGAAAGCTCTTGCTCGAAAGTCTTCGACCCACTTCACTTGCTTTAAATATTCTGTTCTGGCTAATGTCACACTATTTTATTCACGTTATAGAAAACCGTCTGTCCTTTTATAAACTTAGAAGTCTTCTTCCCTCATCCTTCTGTCTCTACTCTCCCCTGAAACTGTCCTCTCTATCTCTTCTGCTAGCCATATCTACCTCCTATCTCCTCTGACCCACGTTCCTCCTTTATCCTCTGTTTCCTAGAATGCGCCCCCTTTCTTCTGCTGCCCTCCATTAATACACTTCTTTCTCTCCGTCCCTTCCTTCCTTCCTGCCTCAGTGGTCCTCCCATTCTTTCCTCCTGTAAGCCCTTTGTTCTCCTTATCTCCTTTGTCTTACTTCCCTCTTTTCCTTCCTGCCTCTCTCCGTGCGTATCTCGCCTTCTCCCTTCTGTTACACGCCCCCCCCCCATCGCTGCCTCCCACGAGCCCAGCCAGCCGCTGCCTCTCCACCCTGATAATGCTGCATGTCCATTACATCGCCATTACAGTGTGCATCCCTTGAGCACGACTTAAGAAAGATGATCTTGAAACCCAGACGGGATCGGGAATGGGCTGGGAATGGGTTGGGAATGGGTCGGGAATGGGTTGGCAACATGAGAGGTGAGGAGGAAAGTAATTACCCAAATGGCTTCATTATCTTAATGCCGCCTGATGAAGATTTAAACACAGTCCCAGCCCAGGCGCAGTCTTGAGGCTTTCGGAGGAACGCGGCTCCATCTGCGGAGTCCGTGTCTGTGCGCCCGTATATACGTGCATATACTGTGTGTATACGTGTATGCTCTGTGTGAGTACATGTATGGTATGATTGTGTGTGTGTGTATGTGTGTGTGTGTATGTGTGTGTGTGTGTGTGTGTGTGTGTGTGTGTGTGTGTGTGTGTGTGTGTGTGTGTGTGTGTGTGTGTGTGTGTGTGTGTGTGTGTGTGTGTGTGTGTGTGTGTGTGCGTGTGTGTGTGTGTGTGTGTGTGTGTGTGTGTGTGTGTGTGTGTGTGTGTGTGTGTGTGTGTGTGTGTGTGTGTGTGTGTGTGTGTGTGTGTGTGTGTGTGTGTGTGTGTGTGTGTGTGTGTGTGTGTGTGTGTGTGTGTGTGTGTGTGTGTGTGTGTGTGTGTGTGTAGTTCACCAAGTACCATGACCTTGGAACACGTGCAGGGTTCGTGAACGATAAACAACACTTTCAGCATACGAGCTTATACTTTATATAAACGAATCTTTGCATAACGTTGTGGCTTAATGCACATTACAAACTCCTATCCTTTTCTCAAGAGGTACATTAACGGCTTATACTATGACTGAGATTGGAAGCTTTTCACGCAGTGCGTTTGACGTGAATTCGGTTCTGTAACTATAGCAATAACAACAGCAAGTAAACAAACGTTTGCGTGATTGTGTGTGTTTATTTACTTAATTGTAGTATACAGGAAAGGAGACAAGCTTATGGGATACTGTGTCTTATTCTCCAATTACTATTCCTAATTTAAAATTCATATAGGCTTCCAACCTGGACTATATCAGCTTACTCTCAAATTATATTGTCTTCAAATGTGTGTGTACATGTCATTCGTCAGAGTCCATTGCCTTGGATCACATGTTGGACTCGTGATCAACAAATATCTTCCACCCGAATAAATGGTAGGTCAGAGTGAGTGTGTGTGTGTGTGTGTGTGTGTGTGTGTGTGTGTGTGTGTGTGTGTGTGTGTGTGTGTGTGTGTGTGTGTGTGTGTGCGTGTGTGTGTGTGTGTGTGTGTGTGTGTGTGTGTGTGTGTGTGTGTGTGTGTGTGTGTGTGTGTGTGTGTGTGTGTGTGTGTGTGTGTGCGCGCGCGCGCGCGTGTGTGTGTGTGTGTGTGTGGTGTGTGTGTGTGTGTGTGTGTGTGTGTGTGTGTGTGTGTGTGTGTGTGTGTGTGTGTGTGTGTGTGTGTGTGTGTGTGTGTGTGTGTGTGTGTGTGTGTGTGTGTGTGTGTGTGTGTGAGAGAGAGAGAGAGAGATATGAGAAGACCTACATTGACTGACCATAGTAATTTGTACACCAAAGTTATTGTTAACACAAAATAGCACCATTATGTTACCACAAAGAAGAGTCTTTAATGCTGTCTAATTAATGCAAGTTTAAGCTATTAGTCTTAAAATCTATTTCTTCTTTTCTAAATATACTCTATATAGTTGATTCTATATTAATTTCTGCCAACAGATTGTGAAGGATGTCTGTCTTCATGATTTCCTCTCCTTTACAGCTCGCTTGATCTAACTTTTTTCCTAGGTTCTCTTTGACGAGTCTACTTTATTCTCATTATTTTGTATCAACCCCTAAATATGTGTTTGTTGTTAGTATATGGTTCTTCTCGAATTATGTTTTGGCAATAAATCTTCTGGATGTAACCTTTGTGTTTTATGGCTGAAAGATACCATTACTTAAAGGAATTCAACATGAGCTTTGGAGTCTTCGATAACCTTGATTTTGATCACGCGTCATGGATGGTGAGGGCTGTTGTTCTAGAATGGCTTAGAACAGCGGTGGATTGTATAAAAATATGAGCAAAAGAGCACAGGAAAACAAGTGAGAATGGAAGAGAAGGAAAGATTATAGGTGGACGGGAGGTGGGACGAGGACAAAAGAAAAAAAAAAGAGGAATAATAAAAAGAAGCATAAGGAAATGGGATTGAAACTGGTGGAAGGGCAACCGAGAGGTATTGTGAAATATAGTCTACTACTGTACTAGACATACCCTTTGGCTGAATAAAGAAATATGGCATAATAAAAATACCCTTATGCCGTCTATTGGTTCCCGCTACCACCAACTGCTTTGTTCAACCAAAGGAAACTATTACAAATGTCTCAAGGACTAGACCTATAAAGAATAACTCTCTGAGGTTATTCGACCCATGTGTCTATTTTTTGCTGCTTCAGAAAACCCTTACGGACGTCAAGAGCTAAATGTAACTTCAGAATGATTGGGCTAATCAATATGTTTTAGTCACTCCAATGAGATGTCAGCCTCACTGCTGCATGAAATAGGAAAGAAGTTAATCGGCATTACATGTCTCCGAATGAAAGAAAATGTAGGGCAGCGGCCCGAAGCCCCATTGGAGTGCAATAGTGTCACAGCATTACTCGCAAATATATATATATATATATATGTATATATATATATATATATATATATATATATATATATATATATATATATATATATATTTTTTTTTTTTTTTTAGCATAGCTCCTGTCACTGAAGTAGGATATTTACCAACTTAGACGAAATGAATGAAGTAAATTAATTAATTAATAAATCAATGAATAAGTTAATAGATAAATAAGTAAGGAAAAAAATAACAAATAAATAAACAAATAAATAAAGGAATAGATAAAAATTCAATATATAGATAAATGAATTGATAGCCAAATTAATCACTCAGTCACACAATATATAAATAACAAGTACATAATAGATGTACAAATAGATAACAAATACATGAATGCATGCGTGAAAGTATAAATAGATAAGTAAATACATAAATAGATGAATAAGCAGATAAATAAAATAAATGAATGAATGAATAAATATTTTAATAAATAAATAAATGAACAAAAAGATAAATGAATGAATAACAAATGTATAACGAAATAAATCAATTAATAGCAAATAAATAAACAAACTTATGAGTGGCTGAATGAATAAAATATAAAGTATATGACCAAATAAGAAAATGTATAGATAAATTGATAACTTAATTAAGTCAGTATACAAACCACGCAACCTAATACATTTCTCAAACATAGTCACGGAAATGCACATTTCTGTGGGAATGGACAGGAAGATGAAGGAAAAGTGGTAACGAGGCGTGTTATGGAGGAAACCTGTTGTTACGAAGCCGTCAGACGGTTAGTTTAGAATGACAGATGGTAGTAAAAGGTTGAACGAGGAAGAGGGGTGAGGCAAATGGAAGAGCTAGGCCTTTATCCAAGATGTGGTAGTAATGGAGATAAATGGTATAGAAGTGGTTTCATGAAAAATTATATAGATATGGTGATGCCCTACCTCAGGTGTGTTACATTTGCAAGATAGGTTACCTACCACTCATTTTCCTAATATTTTCATTTTTTTTTTCGAGAGAGGAAAGATTGATATGGTGTCTCTGGAGGGTTTACGGTAAATAAGACGCATTTCGTCCTTTGATGGCTTCGTGGCATGTTTAAAAGGCCGAATATAATATCACAGTTGGTGAATCAGCATGACTGTTGTCCTGAAGATCACAGGGTGCAACTAAAAAAAAAAAAAAAAAAAAAAAAAAAAAACGTATCTACTGACAATAGTTCTAACGCCCTCTGTGATTTCAATACAGTCCATTAAGCAAAACTAGGTCCAACATAAAAAAAAAAAATAAATAAATAAATAAATAAATAAATAAATAAATAAATAAATAAAAATGCGTTGGCAATGAACCGGGTAGGCTTCTACATCTTGGGTGCAAGTGATATTTTTTTAAGGCACTGTTACGTTTTATTACTTTATCCCATACTGGTCTTAAAACTATCCTATTTATCTTACTTCTGAGGTTGTCTATTATCATGTCTAAGCCTGGTTTGGCTTCGGCTATGTGTGTGCATATGTGGTCCATACATCTAGTTGGAGACTGTCCAAAGGTGGGTAACACTGGCATTTTTTGTGTATTGTGTCTGGGTTGGTAAGGCCTGAGAGAAATTAAGCTGTATGGAGATTTACGGGGCTGAAACATATGAAGATAGGTTAAGGTTATGTTTGGTTATTAGGGATATTATGATATTACTCAGTATCCTTGGGTCTGGTAAAGCTTTTAGTCTTTTCTTCTCTGCATTCCACTTTTCAAAAAAGTTATCTAAATTTATTTTTGTTATTAGTTTCAAGTCTAAAATGCCATCACATTTCAAATTTCAATCCCATACAATATCAACATGAGTCAGACTTGGGAAGTTTTACCATTTAGGGATATGAGAGGAGTTTATTTTTTAACGAGGATTTTGAATACAACCTTATTTTCGTAATAAAGTTCATATGTCAAATGTTTGGGAAAGTATGTGTCTTGTTTTTTTTTCTGCTATTTTCCTTGCATGCCTTAAACGTTAATACATTCATATGTTAACCAATGTTTGCTACACGAGAATGATTACATTGTGGTCGTGACGTGTTTAATTGGTTTGCTGGTGACGCCAATTTCTCCTATATGCCTTTCCTGTAGGTGAAATAGATCCTCCTGTATTTCGATATTTGAAGCTTATCTTGCTTTTGTTATGTATTTACCGTTAAAATTTTTATTCAAGTAATGATAACACTATGAAACACAATTTTTGTCTTTGACAAGCAAGTGTAATTTTCCAACTCAATTCATTAAAAAAAAATTATATATATATATATATATATATATATATATATACATATATATATTATATATATATATATATATATATATTCCTGTCGAACTTTACTTTTATGTGTTTTAGATTTATATTTTTACTCAAAATAACTAAGTTTTGCAATTTCTACCATTTTGAGCGGAAAAAATCATAAATTCAAATGACACAAAATTTTATTTCAAAACTCCTGAAACTAATTTCGATGTTTATTTATTTGTTTATTTGTTTATCTATATATTCATTTATTTATTAACTTATTTATTTACTTATTTATTTATCTATCTATTTATTTACTTATTTATTCATTTTTATTTATTTACTTTTTTCTATTTTTTATTTTTTTATTTATCTATTTTTATTTATTTATTTATTTATTTATCTATTTATTCATTCATTTATTTCATTTGTTTATTTATCTATTTATTGATTGATTGACTTGCGCGAATAAAACAAATTGTTTTCACGTATGAACCCCCAAAAGTAGTCTCCTATGATGTTTTCATTGAAGGATCCCTGATATCTGTGTTCAAACTTCATTATATCTTGGTGAAAGAGTTCACCTTATTCCTTTGAATATGCTCCCATATTCACCTTAAAGTTATCGAGGTGATTATCTAGGATATGGACATTCTGCAGTCCCTCTCACTATAGATTTTCACTAAATTTTTAACGAGTTTCATATAGTTATCATCCTTGCTGTTACTAAGAAAATATTTTAATACAGCAATGAAACACTTCCAAGTTTCTGCTTCTGTGAGCTTCTATAAAAGTTCTCAGCACTCAACAAAAAATTAAGATGCGGGATGTTACTTTGAGGGTCGTTTGTAGGGGTATGTCATTATTTTTGTATAATTAAAGAAAAACGAGATTTATGATTATTTAGGTATGCATTATTGTAGATAAATGAATATACATTTATTTTGTTATGGGAACTATGTGAACGGAAGTTTACCTTTGGTTTGTCAGCTGGGGCGAGGAGGATGGTTGGTCGTTCGTAGGACTCGAAGAACTGGTCGGTTGGGGGCGTCGTGGAGGGCGGTGTGACTAGTAGGTCACGTTAGGTGAGGGACCACAGGGTACGTAGAAATAGGTGCGTCGTGAAGTGCAGGGTACCTTGGTCACTTCAGCTGAGGAACCACAGGGTTCGTAGAAGTAGGGGCGTCGTGAAGAGCAGGGTGGTTACCTAGGTCACTTCAGCTGAGGGACTAGAGGGTTCGTAGAAGTAGGGGTGTCGTGAGGAGCGGGGTGATTACCTAGCTCACGCCGGCTGACGCGAATCCTGAGGACTCGGGCCTGGTAGTGGGGATACCTTACCTTACCTTACCGTCGTGCCATATCCTCTTGGACTTCGGCAACCATGGAGCGCCACCGTTCACGGTCCCTAGTCACTTGTAACATCTGTGCTGGTTTGAGTTGTTTTCCCGTCGCCCTCATCAGCCCGTCCATATACTTCTCCCTCTGCTTTCCTATTGCTCTCCTTCCCTCCACCATTCCCGTCATCACCACCTCTTCCAACCCTTCCTTCCTCATTATATGTCCTAAGAATCGCAACTGTCTTTTCCTTATTGTTGTCATCAATTCCCTATCTGTCTCCATTTCTCTCAATACTTAGTGGGGATACCCGTGCTTATAGTAAGGGCCGGTGGGTGGTGCTTGCCGAGGTGCTGACAAGATCTAGGTGAACAGAGGATAGGTGGCCCAGGACCGACTCAAATCCACTGGGAATCGAGTTTTTGTCGTGGCTTTGTTGACTCAGTACCGACCCGGAAAGGGTGGTGGTGGGTCGAGCGTTCTGTTGCTCCTTACACCAACTGCACTTGAGTGAACTGGTAGTTTTCTGTATATGTTGTCCACTATAAATATTTCTTATGTGCGGGTAAGAGTATACGTATTTACTTGTTCCTTCAACTCTATGCACTTGAGTGAACTGGTAGTTTTTTGTGTGTGCTGCCCACTATGAATATTCTTACGTACGGGTAAGAGTATACGTTGTCACTTGTGGGTATCTACAAAGGCAGAGCATGCCGACAGGAGACCTTTTGGTCCATATCTAGGTCGGATGCGATTTATTTTTATTTTTATAATGATAGTAAATGAATAAATAAAAAATATAATAATGTAAATAACAAATAGAATACATAAATGAATGCATAGGTATAATTAAATAACAAACAAACAGGTAAATAGTAAATAATGATAAGTTGACATATAACTAATAATAAATGAGAATCATATAGACAAATGATAACAAAACAAAAACATATGATATAAAATAAATGATAATCATTACAGCATCTTGTTTAGGTGTTTATCTAAATGATTCTTAAATCTTCGAACTGACCTACATTGCAGGAATCGTATTCCATTCATTAACTACACGGTTGGCAAAGTTGTTTCTACCCACTTCCAAATTGAATCTATTTCCGGACAGCTCGAGACCATTGTTTCTTGTCTGATTCTCATTCAGTATGAAAATTTTGTCACTTTTGATTTTGTCAATTCCCTTTAGAATTTTAAAGACCTGTATCAAGTCACCTCTGAGTCTACGCTTTTTTAGGGAAAACAGATTCATATGTTTTAGTCGATTTTCGTATGATTTATTTTTGATATTTGGAATAAGTTTTGTGGCTCGCCGTTGTACTTTTTCCAGTCTGTCAATGTCTTTAATGAGATTCGGTGACTATACGGTAACAGCATATTCCAAATGTGGACGAACTAACGATTTATATAGCTTGTTAACGAGTGATGGACTTTTGAAGTCAAAGGATCGCGCAATGAGTCTTAGAATCCTATTTGCTTTCTCAGAGGCTGAAATACACTGCTTGGATGATTTGAGATCGTTACTGATAATTACGCCGAGATCTTTTTCACTATTCACTTTTGTTAACGAATTTCCAAATAACTTTGAATCGTATTTACTGTTATTTTTACCTATGTGCATTACCTTGCATTTACTTGTGTTAGATTTCATTAGCCACTTCTCAGACCATTGCTGTAATTTATTTAATCATCTTGAATATCTAATTGGTTTAAGTGATCATTTGCCATTCCGCACAGTTTTGTATCATCAGCAAATTTGGAAACAGTAGATTTTAGTCCATGGTCTATATCATTTATGTATACCATGAATAGAAGTGGCCCAAGAACGGAACCCTGAGGAACTCCACTTGTAACATTTTTCCATCTAGAAGTTTTTCCATTGAAAACAACTCTTTGTTTTCGATCATTCAACCAATTACTAGTCCAACTTAATAGGCTACCACTTATTCCATGTGAAGCTAATTTAGTAAGTAGTCTTTCGTGGAGGACAGTATCAAAAGCTTTTGCAAAGTCTAGATATATTAAATCTATATTGTTTCTTTTGTCATAATTCGAGATAACTGTGTTGTAAAATTCGAGTAAGTCACGCAAGAACGTTTCCGTCTGAAACCATGGTGGCTATCATTTATCCAACGGTCACTTTCTAAATGATGTTCGATAGCATCTTTGATGATAATTTCCATTATTTTTCCTACGATTGAAGTCAAACTTATATGCCTATAGTTATTTGGTTTCTTTTTGTCACTGTTTTTAAATATTGGAGTAACGTTAGCTAGCTTCCATTCTCTTGGGACATCTCCGGAAATGATGGATTCCTTGAAAAAATTTCTAATGGAACAACAATCTCATTTTTCAATTCCTTTAAGATTCTTGGATGCTAACCGCCAGCCCCTGGTGTTTAGTTAACTTCGAATTTCTCTATACACCAAATTTTTTCTTTTGTTATATTTACCGTAGTGAATAAGTTTACCCTAGACTTTTCACAGGTTTCAGTTTGGAGTTCACTTTGAGGTGTTTCGTTTACAAATACCGAGCTAAAATAATTTTTTTTAAATATTACACGTTCCTTCATTTGAATATTCAAGTTGACCGTCAGCAAATGATAGTGGATCAATGTGATTCCTAACAATATTTTTATCTCTAATGTATGCATGATAAAAGTAACTTTCTAAGGTGACGAGGTTCCGCTGCCACCATGTATTAGTTCGTGGGTATCTACCTCAGTACACCGTGTTGAACTTCCAAACACATTTTCCTTATGCACTTATATTAGGAAAATATACATATGGAGATCCTACCCGATCTACGTCCACCTATCACCTGCCGGCCCTCGTTTAGTCGTGGTTTTTATACCATTTTAATTTGCTGAAATCAGTATTTAGCAAGGAGGTTGACAGCCTTAACAATCATCATATTGATATCACATTAATGGGGGTTTATATATTGAATACAGCATTATAAATGATTGGTTCTATTATGTAGTTGTTTCTTGTGATTTAATTTTTGTTCGGGTTTATTTGGGAATGTGGTATTACGTGTGTGTTGGAAATATGTTGTCTGACTTCTTAGCATCCGTCACTCTGTGTGCATGTGATGGTGGTCACCTAGAAGGCGTGGATGTATGTTCGTACGTGTGTTATGACGTAATTTTCAGTGGGTGATACTGTTATTGTTACAGTCAATCTAACTAGATCTTGCTCCAGTACGGGTTTCATTATTTCTCCTCATCTGATATTGCATATTCAATCAAGTATGCCTCAAATGGAGTGCAGAAGAGTTCTTGTCAATAGATTAGGACTGAAGCAGCTTACATCAAATGAGCATTTGAGATATTTGAAATAAAATTTCAGTATTTTTGAGTCGAACGATTTTATCAATATCAAAAATATATTTAAAGAAACGATGGCCATCTTTTCAATGTGTACAAAAAATTTCAAATGTACGATGCATTATATAAATTGCATTCATTCAGTAACGACAAGTTAGTAAAGCTGACACCTCGTCATTCAATAGTTGAGGGGTGAGCATAGGGTAAGCGGGTCGATCGATATTGCTCCAAATCTTCATGTAGGGGAGTTCGACCTGGAGAAACAAATGACAGAGACTCGTTGGTGGCGGGAAGAAGGACAAGTCGACTAAGGGAGCGAAAATTTGCTGGTCGAACGGATGTGTTTATAAGCAGTGGTTGGTGGCGGAGAGTGCGTAGTACGCGACAAAGTTTTTGCGCTTTCTGATGACTTGACGCAAATGAGTCGGTGCCGCTTGTGCCTTCATAAATGTAGGTGAGCAGTTACTGTTCACGTGTACTTGCGTTAATTTTAATCTTTTGTTTGACTTTTGTGAGCATGGCTTTACCGTGGTTTTGATATATCGAATCTGAGGTGTCTATTACATATCTGATTAGTTCTTCTGATGCTTGACATTATTTGTTTAGTGAATTCTTCGGATGTATATGTAACGAAGACCTGTGTGATGTTTTGTTAAAAGGTGGGTGTGGGTAGGTTGATTACTGGACAGCTGTTTGCTACTGACGAACTCGGAGATGTTGAAAGAGAAAAGCATCGCATGTAAAACATTAGTAGTGCCATTCGAGGGGTTTAACTGAAAGCTTGCAGTTTGTTCATGGTGTTTTTTAGACTATTCCTATTTAACAACCCTTATACTGAAGCTTCAGAGGTTGCTGTTGAAATATGAGGTTACTACGTGTCATATAATCTAAATCTGTGAATTTCAACCTGGTGTATATGTCTTCCTAGGAATCGACAGAATCTCACAAGCACTGCTACAAAATAAAAACTAATGGTAGTTAGTGGATGCGCGATGATTCTGTTTAGTGTTGGAGTAGACTTCATGTGGCTTAAGTAAGTAATAGGCTATATAATGATGCGGTACGTGAGAAACGAGGTTAAGAACGCATGATTTAAGTAATAACTTGGTGGGAACCTAAAGTTTATACTTCAGGTGACAGTCACATTTTATGTTCGTCAATGAAACTAGTCTATGCCCGTACACACAGTTTAGGGCACTGTATTTTGATCAAAACACCACAAGGTATAACACCCCGTTGTCCTTTCCAAGCTTACACTCTGTGTATACGTGATAATACTGAAGATATACATGAATACAATGGTTGTCACTGATAGTTACTGATGCTCAAACAGTGCCTTTAGCTTTATACAACCGCAGTGAATAAAATTTTGCAATAACCTATGACAGTAATATTAAGAAATAATTGTAACAGACACATTAAATTACCTGACAAAGTTAATTAAGTTAGGTCGAATGGACAAAATCAGATCGTTGATAATGAATGAGCAAACATTTCTTGTTTGTCATCGATTAGCATTAATGTCGAAATAATGAATTATTTTTCTTATTCTATGATGAAAGAAACGAAACTCACTCATTAAACCATCTCGCTAGATTGGCACAGTAAGGATAAGATTTGTTTTTTCTCTCTCTCTCTCCTTTTGCTTTGGTCAGACGAGCTTTGAGTTATCCCCCTGGGCACTGGAAGTTATGGAATGTCCCTCTTAACACATGGGAGACCGGTATTCCTTTTATAACATTCATTGTGGTCAATGCCAGTTCAATCTATTCAGCTCAAGGATGCTTTCATGAACACGGGAGGCCAAAAATGTTTATTTGGCTCATATGAAGGTGACTGAATCTGAACAACTATTTTTTATTAATACCTGACTGGTTGAAGATTGAATTGATTGCAATGACTATGGAAGCTGTCAATTGCTTGGATACATAGTACAAAGGACACAGATGACTGTTTTGAATGCAGCTAAGCATGCCTTGGAGCAACCTCTTTGTACGAATAAAATAGTTAATTGAAATACAGGATAGCTTTGTCAGTAATACTGGATGGATTTGCCAAACAAGGCATGTCATGATTAACGGATGTGTTAATCAAGGTGGTAGTTGCCACTGGCTCTGCTCTGTGGGTTGCAAAAGGTCTAGGATCTTTAGATCAGATTGCCTTTTTTCCTACGAAAAGTCAAGGTAAAAGAGGATCTAGGAGGATGACTCCAAATAGACCCCTATCAATTGGGTCTTAGATTGTGTGGATGTAGTTCAGATGAGAGCAAATTTGAAAGGATTGGCTGGATGTCTATGAAAAGAAAGTTGGGTGTGTAGGTATTGAGTGAATGTAGGTTGAGAAAGGTGAGCTTGACTTTGAAAATCTGGTGTGTAGGATTATTGAAGTGACAAAGGGATGAAAGGGGGGGGGAGAAATTGCTCTTCTGGTAAGTGAGGGAACAGGTAAGTATGTGGTGGAGTGGAGAGAAGTGCCTTCAAGATGATGTGGGCGCAAGTGAAATTAGACTACGAGATGTATGTTTTTTGTGGGTGCATCAGGATCTGGTAGTAAGAAAAGTAAAGAGGAGAGGAAGCCTTTTGGGGTTGATTTACATGAATATGCGGAGAGTTTTGGGAGGATAATAAATGTAGTAGTTGTTGGATGATTCCAATGTCAAAGTAGATAGTATGAAAGTACGGTGTGTCAGCTAAAAACTATAGTAGGTGTAGGAGATGTGTTTATAACGGGATTTGATGATAGCAAATACAGTATTTAGGAAAAGGAGAATCGTATTGGAGTGGAGGATAGTTGAGAGAGAATTAATAGACTGTTTAGTGGAACCTAAATGTAGTACTAGAAGAGTTTAGGGCATTAATATTTTCAGGGGATTGTCGGATCATTATCTAGTAGACGCGAAACGGAAAGTGGAAGAAAAGTGGAGGAGGTAAAGGGAAGGGGGTAGAGGAGTGCTGAGGATGAACAAATCAAACGAGAAGAAAAAGAAATATACCAGGGGAAGCTGAGAATACAAGAGGTAGGAAAGCATAAAAGAGAAACAGGAATAGAGGAAAATTTGGTAAGAGAAAGCAATGAAACGCACATCGACGGTATGTGAGACCAGACGGAGTGAGCAAGAAGAAATAAAAAGGGAGGAAATGGTAGGATAGAGATAACGCTGATGGGAGGGGGGAATTATTTGATAAATATTGGTTGCAAAGTAGAATTTAGGGAAACATGAGAGATGCAAAAGTAAGAGAGAAGTAAAACGCAAGATGAGGGAGGCAAAGATGAGAGCAGATGGAAAGCGGAGTAGGACTTTGAAGAACGATTTTGAAAACGGTAAGATGCTAAGGAGGTGAGAAGAGTGAGAGAGGTGAGTCAGTTATAGAGAAAAAGTCAAGTTTGCAGATATGAAGGTGAAGATGAAGATTAATAGAGTATTTCAGGTATTTGTTAAGTGTGGAGATTAAGGAGAGAATAAGTCTGACAGTGGGAAAGACCAGAAAAATGACTACGAAAGAGAATGACAGGACTAAAGAGAAAGATAATATACAAATAGCATTGAAAGGGATAAAAGCTGACATGACACCTGAAGTTGAATGGGTGTCGCGTAGCGTGGGTGGCGAAGGAAGGAAAAGCTAGAGTGTATTGGTTATTAAAGTTGTTTAATGCCTGCCTATATGAGCGGAATACGTCGGAGGACTGAGGGAGTTTATTTGTTTCTACTATACAAAAAAAAAAAAAAAACTACACACACAAAAAATGCACATCCACATACCTGCACCTACGCGCGCGTACACACACACACACACACACACACACACACACACACACACACACACACACACACACACACACACACACACACACACACACACACACACACACACACACACACACACACACACACACACACTCACACACACACACACACACACACACACACAGAAACACACACACACACACACACACGCACACACACACACGCACGCACACACACACTCACACACACACACACTCACACACACACATACACACACACACACAAACACACACATACATACACACACACACACACACAGAAACACACACACACACACACACACACACACACACACACACACACACACACAAACACACACATACATACACACACACACAAACATACACACACACACACACACACACACACACACACACACTGTAGTGGTTACTACAATCGTCCTAGTTAGAAGCGGTCAGCCTGAAACGAGTCGTAGGGACAAGGTATGGGAAGTTTTTCATAGTGGGGAGCCAGAACACACCATTTAGTTTGCCGTGGTATGGTTCCCTTGGGCACATTTGGAATGAGTGTTTCCACACTCTGCGCCGACGGCAGGTATGTTCTTATCGGAAGGCACCCGTAAGATCGAAATGATCACCGCGGTTTATTTACCCTTATGCACCCTTGGGATGAACACTGCCGTGTTCGGTGCAAACAGCTTGGTACTCTTCCTTAAAGAAGCTAGGATATTTATAGTCAATCCCATGACTGATCTGTTTATTGGAAATGGCGATGACGGTATTTACAATAATGGTGGCGAAATTCTGGATTCTTGGTCTTTAGTATACAATTATTCAAAATATATTTACAATGCATAAATATCCTTTTTATAGGATGCAGAGGGATATGTTTTATTTTATTTACACAATGAATTAAGTTGGTATAATGAATATTGTTATTTATATTAATTAAAATTAGTCGAAATCATGTTGGAAGGGGTGACTATAGTTTATTCCGTACTCTGCGATCACGGGTCCTGAAGGGGTAATTACACGTGTTGGCTACAGAACACTACAGAACTCTCCCCCTAGTGACGAGGCAGGAGGAACGATATCTGTTTTTTCTTTGTAGTGTGTTTGTGGTTTGTAGCCCGTGTGTCCGGAGGTGTCGGAAGAGCAACAGGATCTTGTTCGTTGTCAGAGAGGAGGTATGCAGGCTTGGCGCGGTCTATGGAGATGACGTCAGTGGTTCCACGGCGATCGATGGTCAAGTTCTTCCTTGTCCTCTTGACGACTCTATATGGGCCATCGTATGGTTGTTGAAGAGGCTTCTTTACTCCCTCCACGCGAACGAAAACATGTGAGCAGTCTTCGAGGTCCTTGCTCACAAACGTTCTTGTAGGTGAGGTACGCGGTGGCACTGGCTGGAGTTTCTGCATTGTATCTGTAAGATTAGTAGCATAATCTTGAACGCTGCAGGGCTGCGTTATAGGGGCAGATGCAAGAAACTCACCGGGCAGACGGAGTGGAGTGCCATAAAGAAGTTCTGCAGAGGAGTGGCCAAGGTCTTCCTTGAGGGACGTGCGTATACCGAGGAGGACCATTGGAAGCACCGTAGACCAGTTGGTGCGGTCGCGTGCTGTTGCTGCAAGTGAAGCCTTGAGTTGTCGGTGGAAGCGTTCGACGAGTCCGTTGGATTGGGGATGGTAGCTTGCTGTTCTGAAACGCCGGATACCTAGCAAAGACATAACCTTGTTCCATAGATTGGATTCAAATTGGCTACCACGGTCGGATGTGAGGCTGAGTGGTGTACCGAATCTTGAAATCCAGGTAGTTATAAAAGCTTTGGCTACTGTATCTGTGCTTATGTCAGTAAGCGGGATTGCTTCGGGCCAGCGTGTAAAACGGTCTACACAAGTAAGAATATACCTGAAGCTGTCGGAGAAGGGAAGCGGTCCGACGATGTCGATGTGGACGTGCTCGAGTCGAGTGGAGACTGGGCGAAAGGTACCTGGAGGGGAGATGGTGTGGCGTGTGACCTTGGAAGCTTGGCATTTGACGCAGGTGCGGGTCCAGTGTCGAACGTCTTTGGCGATTCCACTCCAGATGAAGCGTGATGACATCATGTGCTGCGAAGCTCGAATACCTGGGTGGGAGAGGTCATGTAAATGGCGGAACAAGGGATACCTGTGGTTCTCGGGCAAGTAGGGACGGATGGTGTCCGTGGATACATCGGCGTAGAGCTGAGTGTTGGTTCCAGGGAGCTGTACCTTCTTCATCTGCAACGCGGGGTTTTCCATCAATCGCTGCAGCTCGGTATCACTAGCTTGGTCTGCAGCGATGGCGGCGTAGTCGATGAGAGAGGTAGAGACTGCAGATATGTTGCGCGAGAGTGCGTCGGCAGGGCAGTTATCTTCACCTCGAACGAAACGAATATCTGTAGTGAATTGGGAAATGAAATCTATGTGTCGGAGTTGTCTAGGGGAGTATGTTGTCTTGTTATGAATGAATGTTGTTGTGATTGGTTTGTGGTCGGTGTATATGTGGAATTGTCGTCCTTCGATGAAATACCTGAACCTGTTGACAGCCTTGTAGATGGCTAGGAGTTCCTTGTCGAAGGCGCTGTATTTCTTCTCGGCATTGTTGAGCTTCTTTGAGAAGAAGGCGATGGGTTTCCAGGCGTCGTTGATGTATTGCTGCAGAACTGCGCCGACACCTGTGTCTGAAGCATCTGTCGAGATGGAAGTGATGGCATCAGGAATAGGGAAACTAAGGGCGGTAGCATTCCCGAGTGCTTCTTTGGCTGCCATGAAAGCTGCATCAGTTTCGGTGTCCCAGTTGAGTACGATGTAACGCCCCCTCTTGCACGGCTTGATCATGGAGTAGAGCGGTTGGAGCAGTTGAGCGCAGCCTGGAATGAAACGATTACAGAAATTTAACATACCAAGGAAATGCTTGAGTTGGTGCTGTGTTGTAGGTTTCGGGAAACTCTGGATGGTGTCGCAGCGGGATGAGACAGGGGTGACGCCTGAAGGTGTGACGGTGTGTCCTAGAAAGTTGATGGATGACACACCGAAGTCAGATTTCTCGAGATTGATGTGGATGCCGTAGTCTTGTAGGCGGGTAAAGACTTGCTTCAGATGGTCTTGGTGTGTGGCTTCGTCAGGGCTGGCGATGAGCACATCGTCGATGTAGGTGAAGCAAAAAGGCAGGCCTCGTAGGACTTCGTCCATGAATCTCTGGAAAGTTTGGGCAGAGTTCTTGAGGCCGAAGGGCATTCGAACGTATTCGAACAAGCCAAAAGGTGTTGTGACAGCTGTTTTGGGGATGTCGGGCGGGTTGACCGGAATATGATGGAAGGCTTTGACAAGATCGATCCGGGAGTATACGCGAGTTCCTGCAAGGTGTGAGGAAAAATCCTGTATGTTGGGAACTGGGTACCTATCCATCACAGTTCGCGAGTTGAGGGCGCGGTAGTCACCGCATGGTCTGATGTCACCGTTGCTTTTGGGGACGATGTGGAGAGCTGACGACCAGTTGCTTGAACTTGGACGAATGATACCTTGACGCATGAGGGCTTCCAGTTCTGCCTTGGCTAGTTTGAGGCGTTCCGGAGCGAGACGACGGGCTTTGGCGTAGACTGGAGGTCCTGTAGTCTCTATGTGGTGCACTACGTGGTGTTTCACAGTCGTGGAGTAAGGTTTTGTCCAGGCAGGAAAGTTCCTGAGGAGAGAAGCAAACTTGTTATCGGCACTAATGGTTAAAAGCTGGCTACTTAATCCGGTTGTCGGCCTGGCGTTGGATGACATCGATGTAAGGGGATCGTGGACCTTGCGAATTTTAATATCGATCAGGAGATCGAAGTGGGTCAAAGAATCGGCGCCAAGAATTAGTTGGGAAACTACTGCAACGTAGAAGGTCCACTCGAAGGATCGGCGAAGGCCGAGCTCTAGCTGAAATGTCTTCCTCTTGAAAACGGGTATCTTGGTGCCGTTGGCTGCGTAGAGGGAAGACATCGGCGGCAGTGATTGCTGGCTTGCTGTGGCAGGCAGGACACTGACTTCAGCTCCGGTATCGATGAGGTATGTGGTGTTGGAGAGTGGATCAAATACGAAGAAGAGTTTCGATGTATGTTGGCGAACGCTGTGCGCCGTTAGCGTTCGCCCATCTTGTTTAACGGTGCCGGTGAGAAGGTGCACGGCTGTGTACATTTCCTCGCATCTTGTCCAAAGCGACGATGGTAGTAGCAGACGCCTGATGTTTGCTTGGGTCTTCCTCTGGATGTAGACCTGGAGCGGTTGCGGTAGTATCTTGGTGACGGGGGTCGTTGTTGAAGATTGGCAACCTGCTCTTGGAGGGCGCTAACCTGGAGGGTGAGTTTGGAGACTAGCTCGGTTAACGCCTGAGTTGCAGACTGGTCGGCGAGGTTAGCGATGGTAGGGCGCGCAACTGGTACCGAAGCCATGAACTCATCAGCGAGCGTGGCTAGCTCGTCGAGCGAGAGCTTGTTCTTGGCGCTGAAGAGGTTGCCTTGGATGGTTGTTGGTAGGCGCTGGTAGAATAGGTGGCGCAAGATGGAGGTGTCGAATGTTGCGTATTTGTCTCCGAGCAATCGCTTCATGCGTCGCAGCAAGTCGGATGGCTTCTCATTTCCAAGTTCTTCTTTCGAGAGGAGCTCCTGCAGGCGTGTAGCTTCGGAAGACTCAAGGCGGTCCAGAACGGCTTTCTTCAAATCCTCGTATGGGGTACCGGATGTAGGTGCCTTGGAGATGGTGTCTGAAACTTGGAGGAGTACGTCAGGTGGTAAGAGGCCACAAGCATGTGAAAACTTCTTAAGGCTGGTGGTAATGCGGTTTGCCGTAAAGTTACATTCGAGGATTGTGAACCATATTGTTGGGTCGCGGTTGGAAAAAGGGGGTGCGCGGAATGCACTTACTTCCTGTTGTTGATCGTCCGTCATGCTTACGTGATTAGTATGCAGCGATGTTCGTGGGCAGCTGGGTTGGTCAGAGCAGTCCGAGTTGGCGGGGATGGGCAGGCTGGGTCAACGGGCAGGACAACCCGGGACGGCGGGGCTGGGTACGGCAGGGCGGCGGGCGGGGCGGGGCTGGGCACGCTGGTGCGGCAGGCAGGCCGGGGCGGTGGTACCGGGCTGGGCAGCCAAGCTGGGGTGGCGAGGCGGAGCTGGGCACGCTGGTGCGGCGTGCAGGCCGGGGCGGTGGTGCTGGGCTAAGCAGCCAAGCACGGACGGCGGGGCGGGGCTGACCGGGTCGCCGGGGCCGGGCTGGACGGGTAGGCCGGGCGGGACGAGAAGGCTGGGCGGCAGTGGCGGCGGTAGTCTACGACTGGCGGCTGGGGCGGCGAAAGTGTTCGGCTGGCGGTAGATCACTCCTGGGTCACCAATTGTAGTGGTTACTACACATACACATACACACACACACACACACACACACACACACACACACACACACACACACACACACACACACACACACACACACACACACACACACACACACACACACACACACACACACACACACACACACACACACACACACACACACACACACATATCTTTGATCCTCCAAGGCAAATAGTAATTGCCACTTGCTTTTGCTGTCTATGTGCACAGAAGAAAACTGAAACCTTCAGCTGTAGTTATGTACAATAGACTTAAGATATTCATTTTCATATTTCTGTATTGAACAATTTGTGATGACTGGATTTCACATTTCCACAGATGTAAAGTGACACAAATGACACAAGTCTGAAGAATTAAAGAATAGGATGATAAGTAAATTGGTAAATATTTCCTATTAATATTTACATCTTTAATTTCGAAGATGAGAAGGTCTTCCTGGAAATTGAAAGAACATATTCGTAATTCACCAGATAGATATCAATACTACGACTTGAAATCTTATGGTGATATATTAGAAACGATTTCTTGTAAGGAATTTTCTAAACTGTGATTAAATGAATGCAAAATATTAGTGAAATTACAGGGGAATGAAAAGTTTGTCATACCTTTCAAATCTTTTCTTTTCAGTAATACTGTGATGAGAAAATTAAGCAGAAAAAGTCTAGCAGACCAAGTAGAAGTTAGTAGTATACGCATGTACAAATCACGGGGGAAATTACTGATCAATAAAAAAAAAAATCGTCAAAAAGAACATCCTAGGTTGTCTGTCCTTGATGATAATTAGTCTTTTATAACAAACAAATAATGACTTCACAGTCCTCTTTGTTCCATTTTAGAATAATAATGGTTTGGGTATCAAATGTCAATGTCCCCTCAAGGGATATAGGGGAAATCGGTTACACAAAGCGAACTTTTCATCAGTGAGATTTTAAGACGGAAAATCAATATATGGATTTAAGGTAGTCCTAACAAACAGATTGAAAACATAAATCGACGCCTATTTGCTAATGAATATGAAACTCTTAATTATCTAAGTTGTATTTTAGTTCTTCAGTAGTATATGAATTTACGTACCTGTATATTGGTTAGTTTCATTTCAACCAGAAATCCCACTTACCTAGTTTCTAATCTAGTTTTCCAGATATTTAAATATATATAAGTATTCACACACAAATATACATACACAAATACACACACACACACACACACACACACACACACACACACACACACACACACACACACACACACACACACACACACACACACACACACACACACACACACACACACACACACACACACACACACACACACACAAAACACACACACACACACACATATATCTATATATGTATAGATAGATAGATGTGGGTGTGTGTGTGTGTGTGTGTGTGTGTGTGTGTGTGTGTATACATATATATATATAAATATATATATAAATATATATATATATATATTTATATATATAAAGATCACAAAACCACGTGATCCAACATATTGTTGAATAACTACAAAGGAAACCGGAAAAGAAACTAAAGTTCCCATGTGCTTTCGTGATATTTCACATCTTCAGGGGAATACAAAAGAAAAAAATTACACATGGTATATAAGAGGTTTAGAAATAAACTGGGAAAGGTACAATACACACCGAGAAAATGTAACAAATAAATACAAATA
>NC_134795.1:5646282-5648782 GCF_046742065.1 Oratosquilla oratoria | reverse complement strand
GTAATAGTACATTGCCTGCCGAGACCAGAAGATTAGGCTATCGGTTCTGAGAACTTATTCCCTTTCTTGGGCGCTATATCTCTAGAATAAGTGGGCTGTACACTGAAAGATAAAATCCTGTATATATATACATATATGTTGCTGTGAATACATCCGGACCAAGCCAAGACCGTTACCGTATTTTACAATAATATTTATTGTAGTTCGTACCGCCAAGATGAAAAACACATGAAAGACATCATACATAGAAATTGTAAGCCAATAGGTGATTACGATAACTTAAAAGTTATCATATTCTATGTCAACCCCCGTACCTGCTCCCTTGTTGTGAAAAACAATCTGTCTGGCAATGGCGGCATATTATCGAGAACCAATGTCATTTATGAATATCGCTGTATAACTGGGGGCTGCGCACCTCGTAATTCTTCATACATTGGGTTCACGACATGCCAACTGAGTAGACGGTTGTCCCTACATTTACAACAAGGAGCAATTAAACAACACCACCTCCAATACCACCAGGCTTTAATCGATAGGAAGACAATCGTGGATAACACTAGGATAGTTGCACACTGTGCCAAAATTAAGGAACTAAAAATGCTTGAAGTCATCCACATTAGGGAGAGAGCTCCAATTATTAATATTCAATGTAATATGATTGCTGCCATCCCGCTATTAAATTCTTCCATGAGATTTGAAGCCCAACAACAGCAACACCCACCTCCTTCCTCTCCCCCTCCCCCTCCTACACCTCACCAACCCCCACATGACCAACGTGGTGACCTAGCGAGAAGACCTACCTTACCTGACTCCCCCCCTCTCCCTCCTCCTCCCCCTCCTCCTCCCCCTTCCCTTCCAAGACGTAGTGTCCGGCTACGTAACGAATCACGAACCATGCACCGTTCCCAAGCGGCCCATATTTAAACCCATGTTGTCTGTACACCATTGTCAATTGTGAATCATGTAGCTTTGAAAATTGTGACTTTTCTCTTGTAACCATTCTGAAGTCGAAACGTTAAATTAAGTATGGAAGAATTTGGAAGGCTTGTATTTGCCCACCCTCCTGAAATGAGACCTACTGTGAGGAAAATTGAAAATCTCAGTAAGAAGATTAACCAGTGCCAAAATGCTGTCGTGTTTAACTCCGTGTGTATTAGTGAGAATCTGCGCCCTAAATATACAATATATATATATATATATACATATATATATATATATATATGTATATATATATATGTATATATATGTATATATATATATACATATATATGTATATATACATATATATACATATATATACATATATATATATATATATATATACATATATATGTATATTTGAATATCGAGGGAGCAGATTCTCTTGTAGGCATGCGTTATTAAAGTCGACAGCATTAAGGAGGTTGTTAATCTTCTTATGGGTATTCTCAAGCTTTCTAACAAGTACTCTGCCATTTGGAGGGTGGGCATAAACAAGATTGTCAAAATGATTAATTTATTCAACGTTTCGTCTACAAGGAGACATCTTCATGAAAATCTGCAACATAAAAATGACCAACATACAGAAATAAAGAGCAATGGTATTAACCTTAACAAAAATTCACAATCATGGAAATAGACATCAATAAATAAAAAATAGACAACAATAAATCAAATCCTATCCCGATACATGGGCCGTTGGGGACCAATACTTACAAAATTAAAGGTCCAAAGAAATGACGAAGGAAATCGTCGGGTGGTGACTTATATATGCAAACCTAGCCGATTTGGATGGTGGAAGGGGTAGTGGGAGGGGTTGATGACCCATCATGTCTGGAAGGAGGGGGTTGGGGGGTTGCAAGGTCGGTTGGAGGGAGGATGGAGGGAGTGGATGGGAAGAGGTGGAAGGGGGGTTGGGGCGTATTGACATAGGGTGTGGTCACAGGTCGTGGTGGTGGTGGCAGCCCCACTGCGCGAGTGAGTGCATTGCTAAACAAGCTAATGATGGAAATCATGTTGCTTTGAATATTTATGATAGGGCTATATTCCCTTATAAACATAGTCTCTAAAAGCTGAAGCTTATGTGCATCCCTATTGCTTGCTATGTTCCTGGTTTTCCTAACTATGCATTCACGGGTGGCTGTTTGGTTATGATATTTCTTCAGATGATGTTTAGTAGCCCCGTTTTGCAAGTGCATTGATATTCTCTTACTGAGACTACATCTAGTATAACCAATATAAGATGAAATATGGGTTACACAGCCCCCGGTAAGACGTTTAAATTCGTACACTATATTGGTTTTAGACATGGTCTCAGTGTTATTATTCAGGTTGTTTTATATTACCAATGAGCTAGTTTTTGGGTTGGAGTAGAATACAACCACGCGGATTTCCTTCTCTTTAGAGACTGGGTGGCAGTTTTTAGTGATGGGGGTTTCCTTCCTTGTGGGTCTTTACGTTGCCATAAAAATAACCTGGTGAATATTTCAACAGGGAAACTTATTTTCAGAAATGCCGTGAT
>NC_134795.1:5631282-5638782 GCF_046742065.1 Oratosquilla oratoria | reverse complement strand
CACTGGAACAGTATGTTAAGGGTATTCCACCGGACGTTCGAACCTATTTGCTAGAAAAGGAAGTAAGTAGAATTGATCGAGCTGCCACATTGGCGGAAAATTATACATTAACGCATAAATCAAGTAAGCCTCCTTCCCCTCCAGGCATTTCTCAACCTCAAGAGGGAAAGGTACACAAGGGTAAAGGTACCTGGACCCTGGGTAAAAGCAATACAGATGTGTCAAAAATTGGTTGCTTTTACTGTAAAAAATTTGGGCACGTAAGGGCAAGGTGTCCTGAGTTGACTAGAGAGAAACGTGTTGCTAATGTAACTTTGCTTTCTGCAGATGTAAAGGAAAAAGGGGATCCTGATGTGGGAAGAGAACGCAGTCTGTTTAACCCATTTGTATTCCCTGGTACAGTGTCTGTCGAGGAGGATGGGCCCGGAGTGTCTGTAACTGTGTTGCGAGACACTGCTGCATCGCTCAGTATGGTATTACAAAGCGCTGTTCCTGACGTAGAACAGGCGTTGACGGGTGAGCATGTATTGATAAAGGGCGTTGGGGGTACGATGACGGTTCCCCTGTGTAAGTTGTTCCTCCGAACCGAATTATTATCTCGGCCTGTGTTGGTTGGAGTTGGAGAGACTTTACCTGTTGAGGGAGTGAGTTTCTTGCTAGGAAATGATATAGCGGGAAAGTTAATTGTGCCTGATCCCGTGGTGAGTATGACTCCACTGGAATGGGATCCTGCCGAGGGTTTGGAAAGCGAGTGTGGAGATATTTTTCCAGCATGCGCAGTTACTCGCAGCCAGGCAAGGATGAAAACCAGTGAAGAAACTGCTGATATGGATATTAGTAGTTTGTTTAATGTAGACTCTAGTACAGGACCTGCTGTTAAGCCAGATGAACTTGCTGATCGTGATGTGGATTCGCCTAGTCCCGGGGTTCTGCCGTGCAGTCTGTCTAGCGATAAAGTGAATGAAGCGCAGAGTAATGTAAGTGAACGTGTGGATATAAGTGTTCTCCCAATGACTCGTAGTAATCTGATATCTGCCCAGAAAGCTGATAGGACATTAATCCCATTATTTGCAAGGGCCATACAAGATAAGGACATCTCAAATGAAGCTACATGTTATTATACGCGTAATGATGTACTAATGAGAAAATATAGACCGCCAGATGTTCCTGCAAATGAGAGTTGGTGCGAGTTTCATCAGGTTATCGTTCCGGACGTGTATCGAGAGAAAGTCATCAGTTTTTCACATGACTACATAGGAGGACATCTGGGTGTGCAGAAAACTTTGGACAAGATTATCAAGTACTTCTATTGGCCTGGTATCCATAGACAAGTAGCACAATATTGTAAAACATGTGAAACATGCCAGTTGGTAGGTAAGCCTAACATTGTTATTCCTCCTGCACCGTTGCAACCTATTCCTGTAGTGCCGGAACCTTTTACCCATGTGATAATTGATGTCGTGGGCCCCCTTCCTAAAACCAAAAAGGGGCATCTGTACATGTTAACCCTAATGTGCACTACCACCAGGTATCCAGAGGCCATTCCACTGCGTTCCATTACAGCCAGGACTGTGTTGCCAGCCTTGACAAAGTTCTTCACCCTATTCGGAATACCGAAGATTGTGCAGTCCGACAGAGGTACCAATTTTGTATCAAATATCTTCAGGCAAGTAATGTCTCTTCTTGGGATTAAACAATATATTGCATCTGCTTATCATGCCCAAAGCCAAGGAGCCTTGGAACGTTTTCATGGAACCTTTAAAACAATGTTAGCAAAGTATGGTCATGAGACTGGAAATGAGTGGGATGTGGGTTTGCCATTCCTTCTATATGCGATCAGATGTGCTAAGCAATCTAGTCTCGGGTTTTCTCCAAGTGAACTATTGTTTGGCAGAGACATAAGAGGACCCATGAAGCTACTCCATGAGAGCTGGATAGACTTGGAGCATGCCGATAACTTGTCTGAGTATGTGTCTAAGTTAAAGGAAAACCTAGATGTGGTACACAGGTTTGCACAATGTAATTTAAAACTAAGTCAAGAAAAGATGAAGGAAAATTATGATAAAGATGCAGTAGAACGTAACTTTGAGGTTGGGGATGAAGTTCTGTTGTTCTTGCCCGTAAGAAAGTGTCCATTACAAGCAAGGTACAAGGGACCTTTCAGAGTTATAGGTAAACGGGGAGATTTGAACTATGTGATATCCACTCCTGATCACAGAAAAACAAAAAGGTTAGTACATGTAAACTTGATTAAGAAGTACCATAGAAGAGACTCGGGAAGTGCTGCTAAGACAGAGGAGAAGGTAGATGGTACTGTAAATAGTTTAGAAGTTGTGGAGATGCAAAGTGAAGACGACCTTGATAAAATTCCTGTAGGTAACAAACTCAAGAATTTTGATGTCCTTGCTAATCTTAATAGTAAGTTGTGTCATTTGTCTGACAGTCAACAGTAAGATGTTTCAGAATTACTGCAAGAGTTCATGAAAATCTTTGGAGATGTGCCGAGACCAATGACTGAGGCAGTTCATCATATTGAACTAGTGGAAGGTGCCGCCCCGGTAAGAGAAAAGCCCTATAGAATGTCCCCCCATAAGGCAGCTATTCTCCAGAAAGAGGTAACATTTCTTCTTGATAATCACTTAGCAGAGCCAAGTAAGAGTGACTGGGCTGCTCCATGTATTCTTGTGCCCAAAGGAAATGGGGAGTATAGAATGTGTACTGATTACAGAAAACTTAATGCACTTACCAAGGCTGACAACTTCCCTCTTCCTCGCATAGATGACTTAATTGACTCAATCGGCAAGGCCAAAATTATAACTAAATTAGATCTAATGAGTGGCTACTATCAGATGCCACTGTCTGAGGAGGCAAAACGTGTGTCAAGTTTCATAACACCTAGTGGACTATATCAATACAAAGTAACTTCATTTGGCTTACGGAATGCACCCGCAAAGTTTTCACGTCTAATGTCTAATGTTATTGCAGGCTTGGAAGGTGTGTGTGTGTACATCGATGATCTGTGCGTGTATTCTCAGACGTGGGAGGAACACTTGATTTCCCTGAGGTCCTTGTTCGAGAGGTTAAGGAAGGCTAGGTTGACTGTCAATCTAATGAAGACTGAGTTTGCTCATGCAAAGGTGACCTTTTTTAGGCCATGAGGTGGGTTACGGTACGGTTGCACCTATGCACGCCAAGGTTGAAGCCATAGAGGCTTTAGCTGCTCCTGCCAACCGTAAAGCAGTCCAGCGTTTCTTAGGTGTAGCAGGTTATTATCGGAGATTCTGCCTTTAATTTCAGTGAACTTGCTAAGCCACTCACTGATTTAGTAAGTTCTAAAATTAAATCTAAGTGGACATTAGAATGTCAAGAAGCCTTTGACAAGATTAAGCCAATCCTTATTTCCAAACATGTCTTACATGGTCCTGATTTCTCCAAAAATTTCACTATTAATGTTGATGCTAGTGATGCTGCTGCAGGAGCTGTGTTAATGCAAGAACATGATGGAATATTGTTTCCTGTATGTTATATGTCTGCAAAATTCAAGAAATACCAAAGACACTACAGCACTATAGAGAAGGAAGCAGCAGCGTTGTTGATGGCTTTGGAAAAATTTGATGTGTATGTTGGAAATAACCCACAAAAAATAACTGTTTATAGTGATCATAACCCTCTTGTCTTTGTGAACAATATGAAAAACAAGAACATGAGGTTGACAAGGTGGTGGTTAGCTTTACAGCCATACAACCTGGAAATAAAACATGTGAGCGGTAAAAATAATGTAATTGCAGACAGTTTATCAAGACCGTACTAAAGTCTTCTGACAATCGTGGTTTCTGTACTGTCACGACTACTGTATGGTAATCTAAGTGTGGTTGAGGCTGGTTGTTTATTGCCTCAATATCTTGTAATGTACTATGAATTATTGTATAAGTTTATTTTACTATTTTGGAACTTGTAGTTGAAAAATGCACTATTCCGGTTATAAACACTATTGTGTTTAATTTAAAGGTGAGGGTGTTATGCAAGAGTGCATTTTTTCTATGATAAACTATGTATTATGTAAATTATGTATTGTGTATGTATTATGTACTATGTATGAAACTATGTATTATGTATGAAACCATGTACTATGCAAGTTTATTGTCCGTTCGCCTTCAACGACTACTGTCGTCTGCTAGGTGATACGTTGTTCGAAGGTACGATGAATGTATTCCTTGTATGGTGGTGTAATGTGAATGCTTAAACGCACTAGTACATGAATAATTATATGTAATCGTCATGTACAGTCAGATATAAATTTGTATCTTGTAACAAAGAATGTGGATGCCTTTAGTTTTGCTTTATTGGTGGCCGAAGGTGACGTGGGCGGTCGGCCAGGTGAGTGAGTTTGAGTTGTCTGGAGGGACCGTGGTAGTAAGAACTGGTGAGAATACCCTGTGTCAAGTAAGAGTAAACATTTTTAGTTCCAGTGCAGTTAGGTCTCTAGTGATTTAATTTAACTTTGATTATTATATTCCGTGTGTGTCTGTCTATATGGTAATGGTTATACTTGTGCAAGATCTTTATTTTCTTTAATACTCTTGTTAAAAGCTGCCGGCTTTTCCATGTTTCAATTCTCATTCGCTGGCAGCATCTTATTCTAAATTGGAATTGTTCTGTCATGCTTAAGCCCCCATTTATAATTAAATCTATTTTCCTTTGTTGCTCTTTATTTGAAACAATATAAGAAACAGTTGACTGGTAATTACGCATAACTTAAGGGCCCAAGTCCTCTCTCAGCTAATTCGGACTTTGTTACGCCATATTGGGGCCCTCAATCGGAATACTCGGGGATCATCGTGCCCTGGGAAGTCGTGGCATAACAGTATATACATGTATATATATATGTATATATGTATACATATATATACACACATACATTTATATATATATATATATATACATATATGTATATATATACACATATATATATATATATACATATATATATATACATATATATATTATAATATATATATATATATATATATATATATATATATATATATATTATCTAATGGTATTTTTGTGATCTCAAAACGATCCCAGATAAACAGACTAATGTTCTGAGAATAATATTAATGAGTTTGAGCGAAACTAAATGATTATATTAATGTTTTACCCTAGTAATTGAAAAATAGCTTATTAGTGATATTAATAAATCTTAAAATGTATTGTGCTTTTTACAATCATTCTGTTACAGTAATCAACAAAAGTCAGTGACCATATAGTGACAAAAATTTATCTTACATTCCTTAGATGTTGCATTCCACCTGTAGCACTTCTACCAAGATATCTGTCTTTCGTCGGGGGCACAGTGCAGACCGCCTCATAGGTTAGGCGCTCTCTGCAATCACTTTGATAGTTGTTGGGAAGTTACAGACAGTACACGCTAGAACTGTGAGTGCTTCGTAAAGGTTGATACTCTTCAGCCTTCATTTTCTTCATGGTTTTAGAAACGACATTGCCAAAACATGCATGTAACTGCGCTAGATCATCCTGGTGTTACTTTTCCTCTCAAGGATCTTTGAGTGCAACAGTACTAATTTCTACCACAAGCTACCACAGCAGACTGAAGGATCTGAGCACTTGAGTAAGCTACTAACACGGGCCGAGCTCGTATAGAAGAGAGTAGACACTGGCCTCTTGAGTGGGCTACTCATACGGGCCACTCAGCAAGTGTCAAAAAAAATCTTACTTGAGGTGTGACGTACCCCACGTAATTGCTTCTAGGGTGATAAACTTCTCTCATTCATTTTTGTATCAAACAGTTTTGAGGTGCTTGGTGGCCGAGTGGGCTAGGGCGCCGTTATCAGGAGGCGAGAAGTTAGAAGGATAGAAGTACGATTCCCTATAGAGTCAGCACGTGACAGGATTAAGAGCACAAGACTTACACCCTCGAGATACAACGAAAGCAGTCATGATTATCCACGCCTCAGAGAGAGAAACGGCTGAAATAATGATAAAAGTATGCAATAATACTTTTTTTCAATTTCTGCATATACGCAAGTTGCAAAATCACAGGAAAGAAAAGAAGAGAAGAAATTGTAAATGAAACCGATAAATCCATCTACTCAGCGCATCATTCTGCATCGAAATGGATCGGTGTAGTTTCATTTCCGTGATGGGAAAGGAACAACTCGAAAAAAAATCCTTGGTCTTGAGGGCCTTCTAAAGTGATTGAACACAGAGCCATCTTATTGAAGATGACGTCGAACAGGAAGGACCTTCGTAAGCAAGTCGGGCCAGACTCCTTCTCATCCCAGAAATGCTAACGTCCTCGATTGGATCAGATTGTTTCATAAAATTGCATGATATTGATTAATTCGATTAATTTAATTATGTTTAGCCGAAGACGGTAACATGCGTTTTATGACTTTCTTCCATCTCATTCTTGTGGATGGTATTAGTAGTCTGTTAACAATAATCAGTGCTTCTGTCCTTGAGGACAATATCGCAGCGAAGAGGTCAAGTCATAAAAGAAGTAAAGAAGAGAATTAGAAAGGACAATAGCAAAGGGAAAGTAGAAGATGAGAGTGATCAGCACTTTTTAAGAGGAGATTAGTCTCCAACCATAAAGAATAATCCCTAACTGTGGCATATATAGATGCCAATAAAGTCACTAATACATTGATTTCATAAAATAATCTTATACAGATAATACAACAACAAAATTGTAACTGTTTATGACTGTGACTTAATTCTTGTATAATATCCTGAAGATGACTCCCTGAATTCAAAACGTCAATTAAATATGGAAGACTATGGAAGGCTTGCATTTGTCCATCACCCTGAAATTAGATCTACTGTTAGAAAGTTTGAAAATATAAGTAAGAAAATTAATCAGTGTCAGACATTCTGCATGACATCTATCCAATCCAGGTGTCTTCCTGCTCGCATCATCTTAGCAGCTGCCTTCACTTCATCTTTCTTTATTTCTCTTCCATTTTCCTCACTCATCACGGCCATTTTCTTTGCACTTCACACCGCAGCTACCTTCCCCTCCCTATCCTCTCTCGCATGTAGCAACTCCCTAAAATACTCTGCCCACCTTCTTCTCACTACCTTCTCCATTATCATCTTTCCATCTGCACCTTTTACTTTTACTTCTCTACTTGATTCGCCTCCTCTTCCTCTTTTAATTTCTTTCCAAAACATCTTTTTATTACTTTAAAAAAATTCTGTCATTCTCTTACCCCATTTCACATCTACTCTCCTCTTTGCCTCCTTTATCTTATGCTTTACTTCTCTTCTCTTTACTTCGTCCCTCTCATATGATTCCCTCGTCATAATTTGTAACCACTCTATGAAAGCTTGCTTCTTCTCTCCTACATTCTTCTCTGCTTCCTCATCCCACCACTCGCTACCCTTCCTTCTGTTTTCTCTCGTCCTCTTTGTTCCACACACCATCTTAGCACACCTAATGACTCCTTCCTTGAACTATCCCCATTCCTCCTCCAC
>NC_134795.1:5623782-5626282 GCF_046742065.1 Oratosquilla oratoria | reverse complement strand
GAGAGAATGAGAAGGAGAGAGGGAGATGGGGACATGAGTAGGAGGGTTAGGTGGAGGGTTGGGAAGAGGGGGGTAAGAGGATGAAGAGAAGAAAGACAAAGGAAGGAAGAGGAGAGAAGAGAAAAAAGAGAAGAGAACACAAGAGAAGAAGAGAGGAGGAGAGAAGAGAAGAGAAGAGAAGAGAAGAGAAGAGAAGAGAAGAGAAGAGAAGAGAAGAGAAGAGAAGAGAAGAGAAGAGAAGAGAAGACAAAAGAAGAAGAGAGGAAAAGAGAAGAGAAGAGAAGAGAAGAGAAGAGAAGAGAAGAGAAGAGAAGAGAAAAGAAGAGAAGAGAAGAGAAGAGAAGAGAAGAGAAGAGAAGAGAAGAGAAGAGAAGAGAAGAGAAGAGAAGAGAAGAGAAGAGAAGGGAAGAGACGAGAAGAAAGGAGAAGAGAGGAGAAGAGAGGAGAAGAGAAGAGAAGAGAAGAGAAGAGAAGAGAAGAGAAGAGAAGAGAAGAGAAGAGAAGAGAAGAGAAGAGAAGAGAAGAGAAGAGAAGAGAAGAGAATAAAAAAGAGAGGGAAATTGAAAAGAAAATTGATGGATGATGGAGAAAGAGGAGGAGGTGAAGGAAGAGGATAAAGAAAAAGAAGACAAAGAGAAGAAGGAGGAGAAGAAGAAGCAAAAGGGGCAATAGGACGAGGAAAAGGCGAAAAAGAGGGGAAGAGGAGGAGGAATGGGAGGAAGACGGTAAGCGGGAGTTGGAGTAGGAGGAGAAATAGGAAAAGGAAAAGGAAAATGATAGGAGGGAAAATAAGAGACAAAGTATACAAAATTTTTGGAATAAGAACAGAGGATAAGGAAAAGGGTGTGGGACACGAACAGAGAACATTGAGGTTAGATGGAGGGAGGGGAGGAGAGGAAAGGAGGGAGGGACTCCAAGGGCGATAGATCACGAGTCGTTGAGGGAAAGACAGAAATTCGTATCATAAGAGACGTAGAATACGGAGGAATATAAAAACAAAAGAAAATTAAGAAAAAAAGAGAAAAGAAAGCTAAACAAGATGGGAATATTAGAGCGGTAGGGAAACAGAGAGAGAGAGAGACACAGAGAGAGAGAGAGGGCGAGAGAGAGAGAGAGAGAGAGAGAGAGAGAGAGAGAGAGAGAGAGAGAGAGAGAGAGAGAGAGAGAGAGAGAGAGAGAGAGAGAGAGAGAGAGAGAGAGAGAGAGGAGGAGATGAGAAGAGGAGAGAGAGAGAGAGAGAGAGAGAGAGAGAGAGAGGAGAGAGAGAGGAGAGAGAGAGAGAGAGAGAGAGGAGAGAGAGAGAGAGAGAGAGAGAGAGAGAGAGAGAGAGAGAGAGAGAGAGAGAGAGAGAGAGAGAGAGAGAGAGAGAGAGAGAGAGAGAGAGAGAGAGAGAGAGAGAGAGAGAGAGAGAGAGGCGAGAGAGAGAGAGAGAGAGAGAGAGAGAGAGAGAGAGAGAGAGAGAGAGAGAATAGAGAGAGAGAGAGAGTGGAGAGAGAGGAGAGAGAGAGAGAGAGAGAGAGAGAGGCGAGAGAGAGGAGAGAGAGGGGGAGAGAAAGAGAGAGGGGAAGAGAGAGAGAGAGAGAGAGAGAGAGAGAGAGAGAGAGAGAGAGAGAGAGAGAGAGAGAGAGAGAGAGAGAGAGAGAGAGAGAGAGAGAGGGGAGAGAGAGAGAGAGAGAGAGATAGAGAGAGAGAGAGTGGAGAGAGAGAGAGAGGAGAGAGAGAGAGAGAGAGAGAGAGAGAGAGAGAGGAGAGAGAGAGAGAGAGGAGGAAGAGAGAGAGAGAGAGACAGAGAGGCGAGGAGAGAGAGGGAGAGGGAGGGAGAGGGAGGGAGAGAGAAGGAGGAGAGAGAGGAAGAGAGAAGAAGAGGAAGAGAGGAGAGAGAGAGAGAGAGTGAGAGAGAGAGAGAGAGAGAGAGAGGGAGAGAGAGCGAGAGAGGAGAGAGAGCGAGAGAGAGAGAGAGAGTGAGAGAGAGAGAGAGAGAGAGAGAGAGAGAGAGAGAGAGAGAGAGAGAGAGAGAGAGAGAGAGAGAGAGAGAGAGAGAGAGAAATAGTCATGTCATTAATACTCCCTCAGTTTTTCATGAACTCTCATGCGATCAAAGATAATTTATGTTTATTGAAAATATACAATTAAATTGTACGTATTATACAAATTCAATTGTTTGCTGTGTAGATGAAGGTCATACAGAACACAGGAAAAGATTACTCCATAACCAAGACATGCTATCCTGATGACATTTTAGAATCCTTACCGATGGAAAGAAATTCTTTGTTTGTATAATATGAGATCTGAATTGAAATATGATTCCTCGGCTCGTAAACTAGGGCAGAGGTCGGTCAAGAATACAGCAATATGGTGTAAAATAAATACATGTGCAAATAGATAAGGTAGGTAGGTTTTTGCTTGACACCTGGGCACCGCCGAAGACTTGCACCAATGGCGAGATGCACCATATACCTCTGTACTCGTAGTGCAGCCAATTGTTGAGAAATTTCTACCC
>NC_134795.1:5608782-5611282 GCF_046742065.1 Oratosquilla oratoria | reverse complement strand
ACATATACATGTACATGTATATGTAAATGTATATGTATATGTATATGTATATGTCTATGTATATGTATATGTACATGTATATGTATATGTATATGTATATGTATATGTATATGTATATGTATATGTATATGTATATGTATATGTATATGTATATATACATGTATATGTGTATGTATATATATATATATATATATGTATATGACTATGTATATGTATATGTATATGTATATGTATATGTATATGTATATGTATATGTATATGGATATGTGTATGTATATGTATATGTATATGTATATGTATATGTATATGTATATGTACATATACATATACATATACATATACATATACATATACATATACATATGCATATACGTATACATATACATATACATATACATATACATGCAAAGTAGACCATTTGAAAAAAGAAACTAACGAAGCAGAGCGCTTTCGTATATTACATCTACAGTGCACTGAAGATGTAATATACGAAAGCGCTCTGCTTCGTTAGTTTCTTTTTTCCAAGTGGTCTACTCTGCATAAGTGAACACACGTACCCGTGTTCTTATTAGCATACATATACATATACATATACATATACATATACATATACATATGCATATACATATACATATACATATACATATACATATACATATACATATACATATATATATGTGTATATATGTATACATACTGTGCAAGTTGGTGTGTGTGCGCCCGGACGCGCGCGCCTTCTTGGTTGTGCGTGTGCTTGTCTCAGCATATAATTATGATATGTATCATTTATTACAATGTTTGCGCTACTCTTCATTTCCGGGAGGATATATAAGTAATGCTTCAACATAATCATCAGCGATTCTTGAAGTCATTAATGGATGTTTAATTGTTTAAGAATGTAATAGTGTTGATGGATTTTCAATCTTAAGTGCGCTACATTTTGATATTTATTCTGTTATATATTAAGTTTTACTTTCAATAATTATTCATGCTTCGAATGATAGAATTTGCTAAGGATATTTGTTTTGTTCATAATAATCATCATCTAAGAGTGGCCTCATCTCTAAAGTGTTTGCTAGTTGCGTTTCACAAATTAGCTATATAAACAATTCGCTTCATATTGAGTTAATTATCAAAGGACTTTTAAAACTGAAACGATGACACTGAATAAAGGGCCTAACAGGTTCCTACGTTGAAAACTACGTATATATAAACCTGTAGTTTATAGTTTGTATTGTTGTAAATATTTAATAGTTTATTAGGATAGATTAAATCTTCACTGTTTTTACATCACATACACATACACACATACATATTGTACATATATACAAGAAAATACGAACACACACACACACACACACACACACACACACACACACACACACACACACACACACACACACACACACACACACACACACACACACACACACACACACTCGCACGCGCATACATACAAACTCAGACACCAACACACACACACACACACACGCGCCAGTATGCGTGTGTGCGTGTGTGCGTGTGTGTGTGTGTGTGTGTGTGTGTGTGTGTGTGCGCGCGCGATTTACCATGGTCCAGGATCACGTATTGGACTCCCTCCCGGAAGAGAGCTCAGAGCTCATATATGACCGATGTATGGGTAATGCTGTGACCTTACACGCACACCCACCAACAACTCCCCGCCCACGAGAATTGGAGTAACCACTCGCAGCGCAGAGATACTGAAATTATTTCAGCCCTGCGCAGGATTCGAACCCGGAACTTAGTAGTGGCAGCCGGGAACTCTACCAACCGCTCCATCTAATCGTGTGTGCGTGTGTGTGTGGAGGGGGGGTGTTTGTGTGTGGTGTGTGCGTGTATGTTTGTGTTTGTGTTTGGATGTCCCATTTTGACATGTGAACTTCATATGTTTGCAGAAAAAATACAGGCAAGAACAGAAATCCTAATGTCCATCGCTCCGTTCCAACCCATTTTTCAAATAGGTTAAGAAAATTGTCATGTCTTACATACCTGCTAGGTTTCTTCTCCTCTTTAACCTTGTGTTAACTTAAGGGGAATCCGTCTCGGTGCTTCCTTGCTTTATTCTTATGAATACATTTTTGTGCTGCTTCTGTGTTTTTCTTTGTGTACTTATGTCATTCATCTTCCTATTTTTGTAAATTGTTATATTCATCCAAGTGAATTACTAGCGAATTTGATATTCTATGAATTCCTAAATCACTTTCGCGACAATGATTTGAAGTTCAATAGCGTTATTTACAAAGTATCATGTAATACTTATCCTCCTGCGTACTATAGCGAAATACATTTAGAAAGAATAAGAACAGAAGACGCCCTTGTAGAAAGTAGTACATTCACGATTTGTTACCTGGAAGTCACGTAAAAACAGTTTACAGATAATGCTTTATGGACATTTTTATCGTTGGGGACAATATCGCGTCGAAAAGGTGTCACGAGGGTGGTAAGGCAGAAGTTTAAGCATGGCAGTAGAAATGAGGAA
>NC_134795.1:5593782-5601282 GCF_046742065.1 Oratosquilla oratoria | reverse complement strand
GGTATTACAATGTTATACTAATTCGTTCGGAAATGTTATCTTATGTTGTTCTGGAGAACGAAAGTCGACATCCCTCATTAAGGGGAGAACCCTTCATTCCTTTTATCCTGTTCCTTTGTCAATATATTTTACAAATTTAATTTTACTTATACCAGTCGTTTTTATTCAGAAAAGGAAACCTCTTCCTCCTTAAACATCTAATAAACTTCATGCTTTGCTCGTTTTGTTAACAGAACATAATGCCACGCCATCATTTGTCTTCGGTGAGGTGGAAAAAACTGGATTAATTGGTTTCTTTCATTTGCTCGAGACCAAATGACAACTTGGTGTCATGTTCAGCTAACACAAAATCCCATAAGACATGGTAGAGCTTAATGAAGCAATGTATGCCAAACAACCCTCTCTCCAGTTTTTGTCATCCATCAATGACTCCAATTTCGAATAACGTAAATCAAGGAAACGGGCGGCTTCTCCCTGTCAACATGACATCATACCTCACTCACCCAGCCTTGGCTCTTGCCAGATGATTTTGTTCGCCCAAGGATGAACATCAATATACAAAGAACCGTTTGGTTATAGATATAAGTTTCGTAAACATACAGGTGCCTTCAAATGGTTTTATTCTTTTAAGTATCCTATTCATTCGGCCTGGTAAACCCTTATCACTTTATGAAGTCATTGTCACCCTAATGATCCCAGTCCTCAAAGTAAAGACGTTTTGACCGCAGCGCGGTGTTTCCTTTCGTAATCTCCTTACCTGATGATTTCCCACAGGGAAAATACAGCTTGATACTACTCCATAATCCATAAAGGTTAATGGCTACTTTATTCTATTTGTCTAGCTCTTGCTCTCGATACACAATTTCATCCATCTTAGATGAAACTCCAAGGCATAAAAGAATAAAACTGACTAGATGAACCCATTAGTCCTTCAGAGTCGGGGATTCTCTCTTTTCTGAATAAGATTACTTGGCGGCAAACAAACGAGACATACAATTTGAATAAGATACTCAAAGGTTTAATCGGGATATTTGTGCCCCTTGCGTTTCATGGTTTCCCTTCGGTTGAATAAAATCAACTGGCGGCAGACAAACTATCACACAATTTGACAATGGTACTAAAAGGCTTAACATCATCAACGATTTACTTATTCTTTTAATTATGCATTTGCTTGCATAGCTAGTTATCTATTCATTTATGTATGAATTGGTTTATATGTTTGGTTATTTTTTCATATATTTACTTATCACTTTATTCATTTATTCATTCATTCATTTATTGATCTATTTTCATTGGTTGATTTATCTATTCATTCATTCATTCATTCATTCATTCATTCATTCATTCATTCATTCATTCATTCATTCATTCATTCATTCATTCATTCATTCATTCACTCATTTGTTTATCTATTTGTTTATCTATTTGTTTATCTAAGTGTTTATTTATTTGTTTATCTATTTATTTGTTTATTTATTTATTTATTTATATATTTATTTATTTACTTATTTATTTATTTATTTATTTATTTATTTATTTATTTATTTATTTATTTATTTATTTATTCATTTATTTATTTATTTATCTATTTATTAATTTATTATTTTATTAATTTATTAATTTATTAATTAATTAATTAATCAATTAGTTAATTAAATAATTAATTAATTAATTAACTTATTTATCTATTTATTTATTTATTTATTTATTTACTTATTCATTTATTTATTTATTATTTATTTATTCATTCATTTATTTATCTATTTATATATTCATTCATTCATTTGTTTATTTATTTATTTATTTATTAATTTATCATTTATTTATTCATTCATTCATTTACTTATTTATTTATTTATTTATTTATTTACCTATTTATCTATTTATCTATTTATCTATTCATCTATTTATCTATTTATCTATTTATCTATTTATCTATTTATCTATTTATCTATTTATCTATTTATCTATTTATCTATTTATCTATTTATCTATTCATCTATTTATCTATCTATTTATTTATTTTTATCTGTTTATTTGTTTATTCGTTTGTTTATTTGTTATTTACTTATTCATTATTTTGCTTGTTCATTTGTATATTAATGTAATTATTGATTTATCTATTTGTTTATTTATTTATTTACCTATCTATTCATTTGTTTATTCGTTTATTCATTTATGTCTTTATTTATTCATCTATTTCCTTGTTTCGGAATTCATTTGTTTATCTATTCATCTGTTTGTTTATTTGAATATTCATTTGATTACTTGTTTACTTATTTACTTACCTGTTACGTTTCACTTATTTATTTATTCACTTATTAATCTATGTGTCTATTTTCCTTTCATTCATTTATTGTAACAATGCCAAGCGCTTTTAGTCCGTTTGTAGGAATCACTGAGATTAAAGCATATAAAGAACGGTGTCAGTTAGCATAATACACCGTGTTATAACACCATTAACTATTCCACGTCATGTATCAAGATGCTGCCTGACACTGGCCAACACGGCATAACGCAACTCAACAATGTGCAATGTTGCATGACGCCTCCCGACGCTGTGCAGCGTGGCACGATACACCCTCCACCGTGCAATGCAATAACTGCCAATATTGCCGAGCTGGGCGATCGACACTGTGAGGTACCATTATCATGCCTCGTCCAATTGGCTTGTTCCGCCCCTCTACAAACGCCCCCTGTAGAATCTTTATGGTATAATTGGATATATTCTGTGGCGAAGTGAGTGACTCACTTCTTACCCTGTTCCCTGAAGTAGGAGAGAGGACGGGAGAGGAAGACGGAGGGTGTGGAGGGGGGGAACATGAGGAACGGTGGAGCCAGTTATTTGAAGAAAGGGAGGTAAAGATAAAATTGGATTCTGTGGCGAAGTGAGTGACTCACTTGTTACCGTGTTCCCTGAAGTGGGAAAGAGGACGGGAGAGGAAGACGGAGGGTGGGGGGGGGAGGACATGAGGAACGGTGGAACCAGTTATTTGAAGAAAGGAAGGCAAAGATAAAATACGCAAGGAACCAGGGTATTGTAATCTGTTCTATTTATTATTGTGAACATATATCCCATTTCCACTCAAGAATTCCTTGAAGTTAAATAATGTTATTTGGTGTTACTCAGAACGAAACACATGAATGCACTGAAGTGGATATAATGGGTGTGATTGAGTTATTGAGATTATTCATATCCCAGTCGCGCTCAATAAAATTGGCTGGTGTTAGCTAGAATAAAAGCTTTAAATATTAAAATTTAATACAGTTGAATCAAATAGCCTGTTTATGCCAAAAAGTAATGCAGGTATTGTGATCTCCCAGAGATTTATCGCTCCATATATCATGTAACTACAGTGTGGTATCTTTTGGACTATATGTGAAATCACGTCTTTTCGTGCTTTTGGGAAATTCTTTGACCTATAGTTTGGTACATCATGTTTTTTTTCCAATGATATATTAAGCTATGTGTGAATTCTGCTAAAATCAGCTCTATTTGGCACATCATATGGTTGTATCTGACATCTGCTTATTCTACAAGGCCCGTGGTGTATTAGGTTATATCTGGTGTACTAAAGGTCAGAAAATCGAGTGTATTATTTCACTCCACAGCTACTTGTAGATATAAACTCCTATGACTCTCTCCACGCACACGCATATTCTTCACAACAACCACAATTATTTCAGATAAATTACTTCAAGACGAGCATGTTTGGTCAAAGAGCGAGTCAAAGGGAGATTTAATAAATAACTAAAATTAAAGAAATTTTCATACATCACGACATGTAACCTCAAATTGGATTCCTCTTTCTCGAAGCAGCGCAATTATAATGCGTTATACCATGTAACTATTTATTATAATGTTCTAAAGAAAAAATGTAATCTAACTGTCGTTAATCTATTATGGAAAACACACCATACCGAAGAGACTCGCAACATTATTATGATGCATGCAATAGACAAAACATTCCTAAACCTACTTGATAAATCTAAGTTTTACAGAAAAAAGCTCCTGGGCTGACTGAGTGCTTCAGACAACCCCGTCCTTCCTCCTAAAACCGGTGAGTCTTCGATTACTAAGAAAATTTCTCTCTGAGAGTATTGTTAAGAACAAGAAATACTAAGAGATGCATGCAAACTGTGAAATAAGACATTGAATACTGTGAGGAAGTTGGCACGAGAGAGTAAGGCTCACTTGAAAACAAGTATTATCTTCGAGGAAGGGTAACAAAATGAAATAAAATAAGTTGAAGTTAAGGAGCCTACGCCAGGAGGCTCATAGCTGCTGCCGAAACCATCACCTTTGCCATATGTGCTTGGTATGTATGCGGCGAGAACGTTCTCGCCGTATGGGGTTCGAGTCCTAGGGTGTACCACGTTTCAATTTCTGCATGCGCCTCCACGGTTCGTCCGATGCTGATGGGTTAGAATTAAAGTGCATTGTAGTTAAGAAAAATGTATCTCTAATCACTGGGACCCATTCAGTTTTGTACAAATACTTTCCCGCGCTCGTATACTTACCAATGTACTATCGAAGATGGGTTGAACGCTAACTTTCGTGTATGTGTAACTCGAGCATACAAATATATAAGAAAATTTGCGCTCAACTTATATCTTTCTTGATGGTGTATTGGTCTAATAGTCAATACGGCACTGGTAACGTTCTCGCTACATAGGGTTCGAGTCCTCGGACATACCACGTTTTAATTTCTGCATGGTTCGTCCGATGTTGATGGATTAGAATTAAAGTGCATTGTGGTTGATAGAATACACACACACACACACACACACACACACACACACACACACACACACACACACACACACACACACACACACACACACACACACACACACACACACACACACACACACACACACACACACATATATATATATATATATATATATATATATATATGTATATATACACACACATATATATATAAATATATATATATGTATGGATGTATCTTTATATATATACATATATATATATACATATACATATATATATATATACAAATATATATATACATATATATATATTCAGACATTCTGACAAGTTGACGTAAGTGGACTAGGAAACACAGGAGTCTTAGTCTTGAGTTTATTCCTGACTAGTTTCGCAGGTATATATATATATATATATATATATATATATATATATATATATATATATATATATAAATATATATATATATATGTATATATACATATATATATATATATATTGACTATATTATGAAAAATGAGACTTAAGGTGGAGAAAGCAGACTAGAAGTAATGAGAGAATTTTAATGTTTTAACGTTTCGACTCGCAGGGTCTTGATCACAAAGCATTAAAGTATTAAAACTCTCCCATTACTCCTCTACCTTCAGTCTTATTCGTCATAATATAGTCAATATATATATATATATATATATATATATATATATATATATATATATATAATATGTATATATATATATATATTTGTGTGTGTGTGTATACATATTTACTCTGAAGAAGTCCTCTTAAGGACGAAACGTTTATAATGATATTCCTACGGTTTTTTGGCGTTTACCCCACCGCCCTTTCCACTCATTCTGCCATACATATTTCAATATGAATATATATATATATATATATATATATATATATATATATATATATACATATAGATATATATATATATATATATATATATATATATGTATACATATATATATACATATATATATACATATATATATATATATGTATGTATATACATTTATATATATATATATATACATATATACATATATATATACATATATACACACACACATATCAAGGACTACTATTACACAGGACGTGCGTACCCAGATCCCTGAGTTCGCTAGCGGAGGCCATTGCTTTCTTTGTAACCTAACATTTTATATTGGACAAATATATCAAAACTAGAAACCTAACATTGTATATAGGACAAATATATCAACTATTGACTTATTCAATGCAGTATAAATTAATATAAACTTTTATAGTGAAATAAGAAACTATTCTTAAAGCGCTGTTATGCTTTTAAATGCCAATTTTAGCCGGACTTAACAGGTACTATTGTATGAGGTTAGTGGACACCAGGGATGGCGATTTTTTTTTTTTTTTTTTTTTTTTTATCTTTTTGAAAAATATAAAAAATCTATTTTTTTATTCAAATCACATTTATTTGATTTAAATAATTTTTTTTTTTTTTTTATAGATTTTAGATATTGTGGGATTGCTATCTGATATGCGATCTGATTGCTAAAGGATATTTTTAGCATATCAATATAAGGAGCAGCGTTATATAAACTTGCCACAAGTATACAAGGAACGGTATAAGCCTACATGTAGTATATATCACTGTGCAGCTCACAACAATTTTCAACAAGATTCTAGTTGAAATTTGTTCTAGGTAAGCAGCTTCTCACTGAGTCATTTGCTGCTTTGGGGTCAACCAGGAAGGATATTTTCTGGACCTAGCAGAGTGGTTCCTTCAGGCAGAAAAAAATTATCCTGTGTGGAATTATTTTGAAAAACTACCAACAAATTCTGCCAAAGGGTACCGAGCTAAATGCAAAGACTGCAGCCACGAACTACCGGGCATTGTGTCAAGATTAAAATCTCACAGAGATAAATGCCAAGGTCAGCCACAGCATACAGAAGAAGAAATTGATGACCCAGGTAAATAATTTTACTTATATTGTGTGCATTTCTCCCTTTTCATACGCAACTATATAAATTTGGTGAACAATGGAGAGCATGTGTAATAAAAATGTGAAGGCCTAAAGAGATGATACTTCAACTTCATTACTTCTAAATTTGGGTAATGACTATATCACTATAATATACTGTATCCACTCAACTTTGGGGCCTAGATGATTGTTATTCATTTCATTCAACTTTGTGTAATATATTTCATAGGTTCCATTGGAATTCAGCCCACATGGGATTCAGCCCAAAGGGACTTAGCCTAACCTAACCCAACTAACCCATTTTTTTTGTGAATCTAAAAGTGGGTTGAATCCTGTGTGGGCTGAATTCTAAGCCCACCTATTTCATATTCTGTTAATTATTTCTAAATAGTTTAGTGGCTTGTGTGAATACGATCATTATCTAAAAAAGATAATTACTGTACTCAAAAGTAGCCTAAATCACACTGTATTCATTCATTTATTTATTCATTTATGAATTATGCAATATGCTCAAATTTTCTGTTTCCATTTCAGGATCTGTATCAACAGCTTCAATCCCTTCATTATCTGCTCCACTTGAATTATCTGCAAACCTGACTCCACCATTAAAAAGGTCACTATTAGACTCCTCCACAGGCACCACTTCTGCTAAATCATTTTCATTTAAAAGAAAGTTATCAACATATCTGGACAGATTTATCATAAAAACTTCAGTCTCTCAAAAGGAAAATTTCGACAAAGAAGTTGGAAGAATTATATTTGCTACAAATTCACCATTTCGTCTTGTTCAGCATCCTCAGT
>NC_134795.1:5583782-5586282 GCF_046742065.1 Oratosquilla oratoria | reverse complement strand
GGGCTTGGTATGGGATATGTGTATGATTATGCGTGTTGTTCATGATAGTCAATGAGTCGAATTGAGTCTGTATATCAAGCCCTCTGTCTGTGTCAGGGTTGTCGACAAACCAGACAGACGACTTGGCGTTGAAGTCACCACCCATGATCAGGTTGGGGATTGAGGTTAGTTGGCTGAGTTGAGGTCTGAAGGTGTTTGGAACTGTGGGGGATGATTGGGGGGAAATGTACATGTTAACTATTGTTAGTGTTGAATTGTTGCCTGTGCGGATACGAATAGATTGGGTTTCTGTTGTGTTATCTGTGGTAGGGAGGAGAATTTTGGTTGTGGCACTTGTGTCCACAAAACAGATGGAATGGTGGATCAGGGTGATGAGTCCACCGCCATTGCCGTCAGTCCGGTCTTGTCTGATGGTGGTGTAATTATGAAATGATGGTGTTTTGTGTGAGTGTCTTAATTTTGTTTCTTGTAAAATTGCAATGTGTATGTTGTGTTGTTTAAGAAAGTGTTCAAGTTCATGTTTTTTAGTGTTAATACCGTCAATGTTGTGTTGTAATATGTTGATGTTGTGTGTTTTGTATGTGTTGTATGTTGCCGTTTGGGGTTGAGGTTGGGGTGGTAGTGGGGAAGGTGTAGGATCTGGGTCAGAGGGGGGAAAGGAGAGATCGGGGACAAAGGAAGGGGAGTACTAATCGGGGGTAAGGGCAAAGGGAAATTGGGAGTGGGTAAGGGTGTTGGCTGTGGTTGGGGAGGTGGGATTGGGGTTACTGGAGGGCAGGTAGAACATGTCCAAGTGTTTGTGTATTGGTTTGTGTCAGCAAGTGTTGTACAAGTGAGGTGGGCCCAGTTTTTGCACATATTGCACTGAACTGAGCCCTTTGTCTGTCTGCTCGAAGTAATGGGTTTAGAGCATGTTGGGCATGTGTATTTTGTGGTGGGCCCAGGATTGCTCTCTACATCTCCGGCTAAAAGTAGAAGAAGAGGGGTGATCGCCGGAAAATGACCCCTCAGTGCAGAAAAAACGTAACATTGTGTGTTGGAAAAAAAAAAAGGATTGTGGTACTCCCCCAGGTAGGCGTAGTTCCTCCTTGGGGATCGGTGCCATCTGCGTAGAGCTGATGGCCAGGGGTGCTTGATGCAGATTAGCCCCCAACTCTTGGGGTTGGGGGGTGGTCCCACGACGTAGACGTTGCAGCTCCAGGACCAGTCCAATCAGTTGTTGACTTGCCTTGCGTAAACCCAGACTGCTCAGATCTCTTAAGCTTTTGCAGGTGAAAGAATTTATATCAACAGCAGATGCGCAAGCACCTTACCAGGCACACTGAGCAGTGCAGTATAGCGATAGCTGTTGCAGTCCTACCTATCCCTTCTCGTTTTACAGATAGGGACGAGCATATATTTTTTCAATCAGAAATATTAGTACCGGATTTCTAGATAGCAGACAGTACCACATACAACCTGCAGATCATAGCCTCACTTTCAGCTTTCAGCAACTCTGCATTGATGTTGCAGCTGCCAGCTGCATTTCCATCCTGCAACTTACTCACAGGCTATTTGATCTCTATCAAAGAGGGCGGGGTTTTGTCTATCGATAGAACGGCAACTGCCACCTAAACACCAATGAGGTGAACATGTCTACCTGGAGGGTTATTCATGAGCAACTGCTCAATACTAGGTAAAGGGGCTACACCCTTCCACAACTGACACTAGCTTGCAATCAGCTGTTTGGAATGTGTTTCTCTAGGTCACAGATTTGAAGTAAAGTTTCGGCCTCAATAAACAAGTCTGAGGTAATTCGCTCTAAAATATCCCTTGACATCCTCAGTTATTTCCCTGACGTACCTCTCCTTATCTATCCTTATGAGAACTATAGTCCGTCGTTTTTGAGTCCTGTACTGGTCCGGATCAGCAGCCATTCTGACAGCACGGCTCAAATATATACTCCCCAGTGTCTCCCACGACACAGCATTACTCCTCGACCTTAGATGCTCTCCAATACATTCTTCGGCAGCTTTCAGAATTTTACATTTAAAAGTGGTTTCAGTGTCCTCAAATGTTCCAAGTACTCCAAACCGATAATATATTCTATTCTACCGCGTACTCTAGGGCACACGTGTCATCCCTGGGTTTCTTCAGATGGAGCCGGGTTCGGTTACATCTCAGGATGAAAGGTGGTGGTGGTAACATCATCATCAGCAAAAAATACAGATCCTTGAGAAACTGTGGGGTTGGTTGCGTTGATTATCGATTGTAAAGAAAACAAAAGGTCCAGTGAACAGAAGGTCCTTGATTAAATAAATCAAATTTCTGGAACTGATCAGATTACTCTCTAGACTAATCTAGAGTTCCAAGTAAATTTGTTTATATCAAATGTGTGGATCTCACAGCTTTATTAAATGTAATAGGCCTTTTTTTTTAAGTACGATATTAACGGATCAACAATTGGATCAATTCTTGTAAGATTCTGTCGTCCTACAAATCTATAGATGATACATAAGAG
>NC_134795.1:5576282-5578782 GCF_046742065.1 Oratosquilla oratoria | reverse complement strand
CAAACAGCCAAAGTAATACAAGACGGATATACACCAACTCGCGACACAAACAGCCTAATCAATGGAAGACCCATTTCCGTACCCCAACACCGTCTCATCGCCTCTACACCCCCCTCCCCCCTCCCCGCTTCTCAATAACTTAAAGCGGCCCCTACACGATCAAAGCGATTGCACAATATCATTGACATTGTACGGATAGTATTGAGGAGCCATGTAAAGGGGACAATAGTATTAAGTCAATATATTGTGTTAATAACAATGATTGAGTAGGGTGCCAATGAACATTGAACACCTTAACACCTTAGGCAGGATGCCGAAAATGCACCTTTCCTGACACCCAGGTGTCTGTGCTGCCAATCCCGTATGGCGCATCTCCCTCGCCACCTATTACAGCAATCTCATGCTCCGGACCATAACATCTCGTGTGGCTGGAATACAATCCAAATACATTAGTCGAATGCAGTCTTGTCGTAAGATCCCTTAACAGAGACGATCCTCGGAAACGAGGACCATAAAAGACATAATGATACTCACATCTGAATAATCATCTTGAATCTTTAATTAACTTAACTAATTGAAATTCAAAGAGAAATTATAATCACTAATGACTTTGAATTAATTAAGGAACGGATTACATATGAATTAAGCTAATCAGGTTGTGGCAACGTCGTTTGTTAAGTTTGAATCATTCAATCTATTAATTAATCCATAGCTACAAATCCCGGCAAAACAACAGAAGAACAGAGGGAGAACGATAAAGGATGACAAAGGAAATAGTTAAACAAAGAAATAAAAAATAATGAGATGAATAGAAAATATAAGAGAAAGGACAAAAATGGTCGAAGAAAGAAAGAAAGAAAGAAAGAAAGAAAGAAAGAAAGAAAGAAAGAAGGAAAGAAAGAAAGAAAGAAAGAAAGAAAGAAAGAAAGAAAGAAAGAAAGAAAGAAAGAAAGAAAGAAAGAAAGAAAGAAAGAAAGAAAGAAAGAAAGAAAGAAAGAAGGAAAGAAAGAAAGAAAGAAAGAAGGAAAGAAAGAAAGAAAGAAAGAAAGAAAGAAAGAAAGAAAGAAAGAAAGAAGGAAAGAAAGAAAAAGAAAGAAAGAAAGAAAGAAAGAAAGAAAGAAAGAAAGAAAGAAAGAAAGAAAAAAAGAAAAAAAGAAAAAAGAAAGAAAGGAGAGAAAGAAAGAAAGAAAGAAAGAAAGAGAAAAAATAAAAGAAAAAAGTGGAAGGAAAAAGAAATAGGAGAAAATCCCGCTAAAGAAAGAAATAGAAGAAAATAAGATAAAAGGAAAAGGGAAGAAATAGAAGAAAATAAGATAAAAGAAAAAGGGAAGAAATAGAAGAAAATAAAACCAAAGCAATAAAAAAAGAAAAGAAAAGAAAACAAGAGAAGGAAAGAAGCAAATGAAAACGATAGAAAGAAAGGGTATATTACTTAAGTGGTGGCATTGGTGGCATAAGAATGAAAAAGATGGGTATTCATCAGTTGATGTAAGAATAAAGAAAAGTTGACAGATTAGGTTACAGGCAATAAGAGAATTCTAGAATGGATAGATTTACAGATACACTAGGAGGTGATAAACAAATTTGAATGAAAGAAAAACGATGTAGAGAAGAGCAGTCAGACACACATTTGGGTTTAAAGACAAGCAATTCTCAAAAGATATTGTTATTGTAAATGCTAATGTAAATCAGACATGAATTTAAATGCTTGTCAATTTTGGAAGTCATGTGAGAATCTTAGAAAACGATTCAGATTTGAGCCCAAGAATTCCATTTGAAAATAAAACTTAAACGCTACCAACATGACGATAAACCAAAGGAAATACCCTTTAAGATGATTAAATAAAACAAAACAGCTAAACAAAGCCATGAAAACAGACGAACATCACTGAAAAATTGTAATGAACAAAAACAAAAGACTAGATTGATTTACCATAAATAATAAAATTCATAAGGATTATACAAACCATGAAAAAATTAATAGAAATCAAAGGAGGTGATGAAGAAAAAAATATGCATTTTTCAGTGGCAGCGGACTATAAGCAGAAATTGCAAAGAAAAGCAAAAAAGAAGGTGGACATAAAGAAAATGAGAGATAGAGAGAGTGAAAGACAGAGAGAGAGAGAGAGAGAGAGAGAGAGAGAGAGAGAGAGAGAGAGAGAAAGAGAGAGAGAGAGGGGGGGGAATGACAGTCAGACATAGAAACAGAGAGACAGACATAGAAACAGATATCCTGATAGACTGGTAGACTGTTGGACAGACAGACAGGCAGGAAGAAGAGACAAATTGAGAGAGAAATAGGCAAACGTAGGCATAGATATAGACATAGACATAGACATAGGCGTAGTTGTAGACATAGACATAGACGTAGACGTAGACGTAGACGTAAGTGTAGTCATAGACATAGACATAGACATAGACATAGACATAGACATAGACATATGTATAGGCGTAGGTATAGCCATAGACATAGACATAGACATAGACATAGACATAGACA
>NC_134795.1:5561282-5568782 GCF_046742065.1 Oratosquilla oratoria | reverse complement strand
CCGTATGTTTCGATCACTTGCTGTGATCCGCTTAAGAGGATCACAGCAAATGATCGAAATATACGGAAACTCGTTATTTCCTTCTTTTCTTAAATCCAAATAATGGTGGGTTTTAGTGCAATTACTAATGAGTAACGACATTACTGGACAGTGATATATATATTTATATATATATATATATATATATATATATATATATATATATATATATGTGTGTATGTATGTATATGTATATATATGCATGTTGTGTAAAATGCGACGGAAATCTCAGCGTTGATGATCTTTCTCTGAAGAATTTAAGTTCTTCGAAAGAGGCGTTTCTCATCCTTACTTAAGGAATACAGGCATTCTCCGAAAGCGTAGGGCATGTTAGTTTTTTGTGTTTATAACCATATATAAAAAATCATTGTATACCAGCTGTGATCAATTCTCCTAATTCTTCCTAACTGCAACTACAACGCCAACCCAAAACAAAATCTCAAACATAACCAAAACCATAACTACAACCACAATGACAACCACAATCTCAATCACAATCACAATCACAGTCACAATAAGTCACAATCACAGTCACAATCACAATCACAATCACAATCACAATCACAATCACAATCACAATCACAATCACAATCACAATCACAATCACAATCACAATCACAATCACAATCACAACCGCAATCACAACACAACACAATCACAACCAAAACCACAACCACAGTCGTAATCGTAACCACAACCACAACTATAAGCACAATAACCACGACTTCATCCCCTACCCTGACTTTACCTTCACTACCCAACACCAACAATACGAACACCAAAACACCATCAACGACGTCATACGAACAGTCAGAAGACCAACAAGCAGTCCAGACACCTAACCGAGCCAGCAAGCGCAAGAAGAGCCCGAGACTAGAACCGTGGCCCGCGCGCGTCCGGTCGATTTTAATCATCTTAATGGCTCGCGCCGCGAAGGATCCTGAGATGGGTTATGATTGGTGAAATGATATCTTCAAGAGAAAGGGGGAGGAGGGGGAGAAGCGGGAGGAGGGGGGGATTAGGTTGGGTAGGAACATTGGATAGGGGACCAGAAAAAGGAGGAGGGGGGAGTAATGGGGCAGGTATGAAGATTGGATAGACCACAAGGAATGGGATGTATGAGGTGGGAATAGATATTGGATAAGGTACCACAGAAAGGATTAAGATTAGGGAAGATGACTTCAAAGGGATTGTTAGAATGGTGGTATTGGTATGGGCCTTAGGGAACACGATGGATAGGTTTGGAAATAGAAATAATAGTATGGGGAAATACGATTAGAATTTCGTCTAACCACAGCAGGGATTTGACCAAAGAAATTTTAATCGATCACTTTGTTAAGGGGACACTTCCAGATGATTGTTTTAGGAACGATCTCTTTTTGCGTTAAAGTGATGCTTCCTCAGTTAAGTACAATCATGTGATATTTGAAAAAATTAAATATGAAGACCATGTTCTTGTAGTCGTAAGGATATGTGGTTCCTAAAGTTTTTGAAAGACAGAGAAAGAGACATGTATATAAACACACACACACACACACACACACACACACACACACACACACACACACACACACACACACACACACACACACACACACACACACACACACACACACACACACACACACACACACACACACACACACACACACACATGTGTGTGTGTGTGTGTGTGTGTGTGTGTGTGTGTCAATAGCTACTTGTATATATGTATGACAATGTGGCATATAATATCCTCGACTATACTCAACTAGATATAGAAAGTTTATTTCTAAATATCCTATATATCCACGTCTTATAAGACTGACAAGTGAAAATTAATTTTCTTTAAAGAAACGTAAGTACTGTCAGAAGTCTTACCTCTAAGAACTATTCCATCTGTAATCACAACTTAATCTTCACTACATCGTTCTGACCTTCCTCACGATCCTCTCCCGCCGCCACCACCACTACGGGAGGAGTCGGGAGGACTGCGTTCACTTCTCGACGACCGAATAAATTGCCCGTTTTACATTCAACCTTTAGAAGGAATATTCGAAACAATGAGAACGAGGGGGTGGAGGGGGGAAAGAAAAAGTGGAGGAGGAGGTGAAGAGAGGAGGGGGCAGCTGGAAACAGGGGCGGAGAAGGCAAAAAGAGAGAAATAAGGCTTTGGGTATGTACTCGAATACGCAGGTATGCAGGAGCTGGGCTCGGCAATGAAGGAAGAGGAGAAGTAGAAGAAAGTCTAAGGATGGTGTATGTTCTGGGAAAAATGGCATATTCGGCAAAAAAAAGATGATAAATAGAATGGAAAAGAAAGGATATTTGCAATGGACAGAAGTTAAACATGGAAAAGATGAAGTGATATTTAAGAATGGGTGATAGAGAAGATGTAAAAACCAAATGAATAAGATCTGTTACAATGGTTGGATAACAATTATGAAATTTCTGTGTGCAAGAAACTTCACTCTGAAAAAACACATGTGATTACACAGACAAAAAATAATGATAGTAATGATAATGATAATAATACATGAATAAATAGATATACAAGACAAATAGATAAAAAATATACACACAAGCACATAAACACACACACACACACACACACACACACACACACACACACACACACACACACACACACACACACACACACACACACACACACACACACACACACACACACACACACACACACACACACACACACACACACACACACACATACAAACACACACACACACACACACACACACACACACACACACACACACACACACACACACACACACACACACACACACACACACACACACACACACACACACACACACACACACACACACCCGCACACCCGCACACACACACACACACACACACACACACACACACACACACACACACACACACACACACACACACACACACACACACACACACACACACACACACACACACACACACACACACACACACACACACACACACACACATATATATATATATATACATATATATATATATACATATATATATATATATATATATATATATATATATACATGTATATATATATACATATATAGTTATATCTGTGATGTATACATCCCAGGTATGTAATTGTTATTATTATTTTCGAGGAAATATTATGTCTCATATTAAGTATGTTCGTACTATATATGTTATTTTGGTTATGAACGAATATGTCACTGTAAGGTATTGTTTTCTTTACTCTGTATTGCATGTATTTATTAATGTAACTGGTTTTCGTTTGTAATGATATTGTGATTGTTTTTGTAATAATATTATGATTGTTCAAGTGTCCATTGCGCATGCGCCTCTGCTACGTCACAGGTCATGATGTAAGAATATTTCATTTGTATTTCCCGCGTAAACAGACCAAGGACCGGATCCAATCAGGAAAGTAGTCGGGTAATAATGTAGGCTCGTCAGGCTAGGTAAAACCCGCCCCCCCTTGTGTTATCTAATGAGCTACGAGCGTATTGCCTCGTCACGTGAAAGTGAACGAGTCTATACGATTGATTCCACTGGGTCAGATTAAAAAATGACTGCCTTGAGGTTAGTACCTTTTTCCCTTGATATAGCCGTGAGCCAGATTAGCTAGGACTTATTTTTGTAGTAGTCCATTCAGTGTGTGCGGAGTTTTGTAGTATTTGGGGCTTAGGATTAGCTTAATATTTCGAAACTGTTTAGTGATCTGTGAACCGGTCTTACGTCTGTTCAATCCCGTTAAAAATATCGAACTAGATTCTTTTGTGTAATGTATGTTAATCAGAGGTTAGATGTATTGTTATGTAAAATCAGGTTTGTTTAATTGTAATCGTGTAACCTATTTGTTATATTATTTTCATGTCACTCTTGTATTAATTTTCATACTTCTAAATCTATTTAATTATATTTCTTTAAAATTAAGATATTTTGATTTTTCCCAGTATTCTCGACCGGGTGGCGACCTTAATTCATTTTCTTGACCGTTTGAACCCAGTACTAGACATAGGGTCTAAGGCAGTGGTTCTTAACCTTTTTTGGCAGCGACCCAAAATTTTGCACAAATCAAGCATCGCGACCCAAAATTTTGCACAAATCAAGCATCGCGACCCAAGCCTACAAATAAATTTTCTGCTTTGGAGTTTTTATTTAATCATGGTCTGCTTAGAATCCTAAAACTAGGCATCATGTATTTTAATTATTACAGTATATAATTATAATATATTTGTAGTGGGAAAATAATTATTTTCTGCAAACCCTTAGTGACCCAATAAAATGGCTTGGCGACCCAAATTTGGGTCGCGACCCAGGGGTTAAGAACCACTGGTCTAAGGGTTCCCTCCGATATTGCTAGTGAAACTTTGGTATTTTTAGAGATATTTGTAACAATATATATTTATGTTGCACGTATTATACCAACGGTCTACATGCATTATACCAGCCAGCATCAATATGATATCACAGACTGCAGTATTGATCATTATCTCTTTTCAAAAGGTTATATGTCCACTTGGACATAGATTGTATATATATACATAATTAGGATTAGATTTATGTACTCTATAACAAGTATTTGAGCATTAGTTCAACTCTAGTCAGGCCAAATTGGCTCCATGTAATTTGAATTATTGTATATATTTCCTTGTTGGCAACTCATCCAAGTTCCCCCTTATAAGACCCAGTCATCAGGCCTATGGAAGGACTTAGAAAAGTGGACACAGGCTATACAGACGGGTTCTTGCTTGTAACAAATTGCACCAATAAAGCAAGGAAGCTCTCAGCATTTTCTCAACCAGCTTCTGTCCATCCAATCTTGCTTCTACGTCTCAAGGAACGACTGCGCTACTAAATATCTCTCAAAGAATGCTGTAACCCACCGAAGATTAAAACCAACATTTCTTCTGGCGGCCACAGTAACGTTTTTTTCTGTTAGACAGCACTGGGATCCAAAGAACATTTTTCAACCACCAATCTAGACTAGCGGAGAAGCGGTACTGCAACTTATATCAACCCAGTGCATTCTACGAGACAAGCCCTCACTCCTGCGATGAGACAAAAGCCCATCCACTTCGCTGTGAACTCAACCCAGCGCAGCCGGACAAAACCCCATCCGCCATCACGCCGAACACTCCAACGCGGCCGGACACAACACCACCTGCCACAGCGCCCAACACTATAGCTACGTTCCAGGACGTTCCCAAGGCGAGCAACGGACATCACCGCACTATTCTACGGCTACACTCACCTTAGTCTCAACCCCCAGCACCCCCACCGTCGGACAGAATCTCTCAAATCGCCCAGCAACAGTGAACCAGCAGCCGGCGACCAACACAACGCCCAATTTCCAGCGCTTTCGGACAAAACCCCACAACAAAGGACACCATCATTTTTCCCGGCCCACATGTTACGCCCCACCTACACCATCCAACTCTCCGGACCGCCAACACTCCAAGGAAGTAGCACTCCTCCTACGAGTCCTCCGCATATATCAAATCTCTTCCATATTGTAATGTTTCTCACATTATTTGGGAACACATATTCATACTATTTCTTTGTTCACAGTTCCATCATCTGCGTCTCCCACCCCATTACCGCCCTCAGTATCATTGCTTTGCGAACCAAACTCCACATTTCAACTTTGGTAAGTAGATACAATTCACCTTACGTTCCCTAAGTGTTTCCACAGTGTTTTAGTGTTCTCAGTGTATGAACACAGTCCAGAAACCCAAAGCGACACACGGATATGTTCCAAGATATCCAATACAAACTCCACCCCACCTGAACCAGCATTACCCACAAAAAACATACACTCATTTCACATGAGAACACGTTACCTAAATTGAACTGTTTCAACGTCCCACTCCACACGCTTTTGGCTGATGTACAATCAGAAATAGATCGGGCAGGCACAAAGGACGACAAGACTATGATTGCTATCCTCAAATCAAGAATTGACCTCAATGGCACGGTAGCAGGAGACATCGTACAGAGTGACATTTTCCAAGAAACAAAGACATACGACAACTTTCTTAAACAATTTCAACAGTCTTTCACCAAATTGAACAAACTCGGTTCCCTTTTGCCACTCTACGCTCTAGCCAAGACATACAACACCGGACCATACACAACAAAAACACGAGCGGTCAAAATAGCTAGTGATTTCCAATGTGAAATGAGGCAAAGCCTCACCCACTCTACTTGGGTAACGGATGGTAAGATCGACCTCGAACACTTTGTCTCCCTCCTCGTATATTTCCATCTGCTCTCACAGCTCCACCCAGACACACTCCAAACAGCTGGTAAATTCGCTTTTACACCAGGTACCACCTTAGCAGAATTCTCTAGAAAATTTTCAGACACAGATTAGACACTCTTTTCCATCCACAGCCAATCTCTTTATCTCGCCCCTACTCACACCCTCACAGTAGCGCAGGTCAACACAGCTCGCTCCTAACCCAACAGATCGAGACAAATGTCACGCTCACGCTCACGCTCGCGCCATCGATCACCATCACGAATATCCTTCTTCTGCACTTACTGTAACAAACCCAGACACACTACAAACAGATGCTACTATATATACCTAACACAGCCAACCCGTCACTGCGATTACCACGGTGCATGCTACCGCACCACTGAACATTGTAGAATTCTCCAGGCTCAAACACAGCAGAGACATGTTTCACCACAACGCTCCCCCAGCAGAAAAACACACCATAACACTTCAAAATGACTGCCAGACAGGAGCAACACACGCACCCACATACAAGCTCAACCATCCAAGGATTTTGACTCACACACTCTTCCCGTACATACCATGACCATCGCAGGAAATTCCTCACCTTCCATGGTTTTCAAGGCTAGTGCAAACGACAGCAAACTAACCATATTCTTAGACACTGGCTCCCCAGTGAACATAATGTCCATATTCACCTTCGACAACCTCCGTTTGAAAATTAAGAGAGTCACGATCCTAGAGCTCCCTGATATTCACTTAGCTAATGTTGATGGTGTACCCCTCCCTATCCTTGATAAATTATCGTTGGACATTTCCCTCCACGCTCAATTCCCACCCATCCCACTTACGTTCTACATAGCCGATGTCTATTTCCCCGCCGACATCCTTATAGGCTTGACCTGTATGTAGCAGAACGACATTGTCATATATCCTGCCCAGCACGGCATCCTATATGCCAACTATTTCATTCCTGCTTTGAATCCCTCAAGCACACAAACTGGCAACCAAACACACGTGGCTATGCTAGAGCAGACAGACACGTGCCCACAAACTCATGTTCCACCACAGCACTCGACTTCTAACATGCCCACACCGAGTGACACACGTCATACCCGCAACATACGTAAGAGTGCAGCTCACATGTCACAGTCAGCTAGACGAAATACTAAGCACACGTTGCGCACCGAAAACACATCAGCGTCTAACACAGACACTTTACCTCTTATGCA
>NC_134795.1:5546282-5551282 GCF_046742065.1 Oratosquilla oratoria | reverse complement strand
GCAGAGAAGGAGAAAAATGGAAGGAGAAAAGAAAAGAGAAAGAGAGAAGAGGGGAAAGAAAAGATTAAGTGAAAGGAGGTGAAATGAGGAAATGGAAGGTAAAAAGAGAAGACAAAGGAGAGGAGGGAGGAGGGAAAGGAGAGAGGATGATGGATGGTAAGGAAGGAGAATGGGAAGAAATGGAAAAGAAGGAGGAATGAGGAAAGGGAAGAAAGGAAGAGAAAGGAGGAATGAGTAAAGGAAAGAATGGTGGGGAGGTAAAATGAGAAAGAAGAGGAGACAAATGGAGGGAACGTGAGGGGAGGGAAGGATAAAGGAAGTGACGGGAGGGAGTAGTGAGGTATGAAAGAACTTCCGGATATCTTGCCCTACTACGGATGCCTCATTTCATTCTCCTTCACACCCAGGCATTGACTTTCACCTTCAAGCACAGAGACAGCCTCTCGAGGACCCAAAAGTCTTGGCGTCTTTGGCAACCAACCAGTGACGTCTTTCAAGGGATCTTGTGACTCCCCCATCCGAAGACGTCTTGGGACATCAAGTCACCCATCCGTGACCTTTTCTAAGAGTACTACTCACTCCCCCTTACGAAAACCGGATCGTGAAGCCTCAGATCATCCATCCGTGACCTCTTTCAAAGTTCTCCTGGCGTTCCTTTTCCGAACACCAGGTCTTGGAGCCTTAGGTCACAGACCAGTGACCTCTTTCTTGAGTTCTTATGACGACATCATGACCATATAATCTTCCTAGGTCTTCTTTCTACTTACCGAGATCGTACGACTTAGTGTCTCCTCCTTCGAGTTCTAAGGGGCTGTCTATTAAGAACTAAAAGGTTCTTCGAGAGTAATTAAAAACAATAATTATTACGAGAGAGACGAAATGAAAAAGGGGAGGAATAGGAAAGTAGAATGAAAATAAAGGAGATATAGAAATATTAGCTCTTGTAATAATAATGATAATAATATTAGTTATTGTAATATTATAGATAGCCTTGATAATAACAGTAAGATACATACATACATACATATACCAAGGCTTTTTCCCCCTTCCAAGGGAGGTAGCCAAAAAGGGAAAGGCATAAAAACACTCCCACACATTTCATCCCTAAATACACTCCACACCCCTCCCACCCTTCCTCTCATCTGAGCACCTCCTGGATGACGGGTCATCCCTGCACCCTGCCCACCGCCCTGGGTCAGAAGCAGTGTCGCAAGACACAGTACATCCACAGTAAGATAATATTAATAATAATAATACATACATACATATACCAAAGGCTCTTTCTCTTTTACAAGGGAGGTAGCCAAAAACCAAAGGCATAAAAAACCCTCCCACTCATTCCATCCCCACATACTCCACTCCCATCTACCCCCTTCCCTCTTATTTTGGTTTCTCCTGGATGACGGGTCATCCCTGCATCTCGCCCACTGCCCTGGGTCAGAAGTAGTGTCGCAAGACACAGCACACCTATAGCAAGGCCGCTTCATTAAATCAGCGACCATCCCTCTCCGTCTCCTCATACAGAAATGGAGAGGACGGGGAGAAATCCCTTCGGGCTACGTCAATTTATTTCTCACACACACACTCCCTCCACCCCTCCCCGACCCACTCACCCATATACACACCACAGTATATTCTATACGCAACAATTCTCCATTCAACCCTATTTTCTGCACTCTCCCATCCTTCCTCAACAGTCATTCCCCTCTTTCCCAATGCCTCTTTTACCCCATCCATCCATCTCATCCTTGGTCACCCCTTCATGTTCACTCCTTCCACCTCTGCCTTTCACACCTTTTCTATATATCTTTCTTCACTTATTCTTTCCATGCATCCAAACCATCCTAATACTCTTTCATCAACCCTATCTCCCAACTACATTTCCACCCCTGTTCTCCTCCTTACCTCATTTCTTACTCTATCAGCCTAGCAGCCTCTATCATACTTCTCAGGCACCTCATCTCAAACACATTCAAATTCCTCTTCTCTTCTTCCCTTATGTTTCATGTTTCTGCCCCATACAGTGCTGTCGGCACAATCACTACTTCACACAATCTCCACTTAGTATCCATTCCCAAATATTTATTTCTCAATACACTTTTTAATCCCCCAAGGTATTTACTTGCCACTCTTAATCTACATTCTACCTCCACCTTCAATCCTCCCTTTCCCGCCACATTCACACCCAAGTATCTAAAACGATCCACTTCCTCCAGTCTTTCTCCTTAATACTCACTTCGAGTCTGCTGCCACTTTCTCAAATTGTACATCTCATTTGCTTCGTGACCTCAGTCTGCTTTGTGACCTCAGCTAGAGAGCTCGTTTTCTGCAAAGACACCAGCTAGCGAATACCTGTGAAGTTTATATCTCCGAATAGTGACAAATTATTGTGTTATTTTTGTAATTGTATACGTATAGCGCCATACAGTTACAGGTATAAGATAAAGTGTAGTGTTCTATTAATTTAGAATCAAAATAGTATTCTGTTACTGTACTCCAAAGGTAGGAGTAATAGTATAAGGTAAGCAGAGTAAGCTTCGTATATTTAGTTTATTTAGAAACCGCTTTGGTTTCTTTTGTTGATTTATATTTTCTTTTTGCCGCTTTTATTGCTAAAGGAGGAGCGAAATGGCTGGTGAAGGTTGTGTGAACCTGGAGGACCGTCTCAGGATGTATGATGAGGAAATTCGTCTTCTCAGGAGTGCGCTCTGTGAGAAGAGTGAATCCTCCCCACAACCCAAAGAGCGTTCCACTTCTTCCCCTTCTGCCACTGCCGTGAGCGAGTGGTGCTCTGTGGGGTCCCGTTTATCGAGCCCACGTTTGGTAAGCGGGTGCCCTGCGGAGCAACCTCTGGCTCTAGCCAATCGTTTTGCTCTGCTGAGGGATGAGTGGGCTAAAAATCAGGAGTTCTTTGTGGTGGGGGACTCCATAGTGCGAGGCTATGACGACATCCTGCAGCAGAAGACTAAACGACGTTGCAAGCTTGTATGTCAACCGGGCCGTGGGATCGCCAATTGTACCTAGACCATCAGGAAGCAAAGACGGACGATTGTTCATACGGGAAGTAACGATGAGGGTAGGGTGGGATCACAGTAACTTGTTTGGAATTACACGCAACTGGAATACCACCTTCTTGATCCTTGGTATCTCTTTTCCAGACGTCATGACCTTTACGCTTCTGATGCGATCCACCTTACCCGCAGAGACAAGCATTTTCTTACAAACCTAATTGTGGGAGTTTGTAATAAACTAGTTCCTTTTTTGGGGTAGAAACTCAAAAGGAAGGGGAAATAGAGTGTACTGGGGAAAACAGAATAAATTATAGCAATAACATAGAACAATATGCCAGTATAGGACAAAATATGGTTTTAAGATATGGTGTCGGTAGAGGACGAAGTATTACATTAGGATGGAATGTCAAAGGACAAAATATCACGATGGGATGTAATGGTAGCGGAGGACAAAATATCACGATGGGATGTAATGATAGTCGAGTACAAAATATCACGATGGGATGTAATGACAGTGGGGAACAAAATATCACGGTAGGATATAATGTCAGTGGAGGACATAATATAATTTTAGGAAGGGATGACGGATAGAATGTCAATGAACGATGGGAGGCCGGTGTGGAACGCGGTGATGTAGGGGGGGGGCAAAATGTACATAAGAGATCGGATGACCGTGAGCGACCAGATGTCCTTGATGGGGAAAATGTTAATGAGATATTGAATGTCACTGAAAAAACAAATATCAATATAGGGTAAGGTGTCAGTAAAGAACAAAATTATAATGTAAGGCATGATATTGAAATTCAAAACGTATAAAAGAGAAATAACCACGAGTTTCTTAAAACCACGTACTTTAATGCTCGTAGTATTAGGAACAAGTTCCATGAAATACAGGCGTATGTCTAAAGTGAAAATCATGATATGATAGGAATAACCGAGACATGGTTAAATGGTGGAGAGTTTGAAGCTGAATTTGATATTATGGGATTTAAACACTTTCATCAGGATAGAAACCACAAGAAAGTTGGGGGTGTTCTGTTGTACGTTAAAAACAATGTCCATGCTTGTGTTTTAGGAAAAGTGAAAGAGGATGCATATAATAGTTTGTGGGTAGAATTAACTCATACAAATGGACAAAAAATGAATGTACGTGTAATATATAGGCCAAAGACATTATCCTTTGCAGACGACAAACTGTTGTTTCAAGAACTGTCTAGTTTCTGAAACCTTGACTTATTGATAATCTTAAAGGGAATGAAAAATGGGATTAATGTTCCATTAGAAATTATTATCAAGAAATCCATCATATCCGGAGATGTCCCAAGAAAATGGAAGCTAGCTAACGTTACTCCCATATTAAAAAATGGCGACGAAAAGAAACCAAATAACTACAGGCCTATAAGTTTTACTGCAATCGTAGGAAAAATTATGGAAACTATCATCAGAGATATCGAACATTATTTAGAAAGTAAATTTTGATTAATGATAACCAAAATGGTTTCAGACGGAAATGTTCTTGCGTGACTAACTTACTCGAATTCTACAACACAGTTATCTCGAATTATGACAAAAGAAACAATATAGATTTAATATATCTAGATTATGCAAAAGTTTTTGATACCGTCCCACACGAAAGACTATTTACTAAATCAGCTTCAAACGGAATAAGTGGTAGCCTATTAAGTTGGACTAGTAATTGGTTGAAAGATTGAAAACAGAGAGTCGTTTTAAAAGGAAAACTTCTAGATGGAAAAATGTTACGAGTGGAGTTCCTCAGGGTTCCGTTCTTGGGCCATTTCTATTCATAGTATATATAAAGGATATAGACCATGGACTAAAATCTATTGTTTCCAAATTTGCTGATGATACAAAACTGTGATGAATGACAAATTATCACTTAAATCAATTAGATATTCAAGAAGATATAGATAAATCACAGCCATGGTCTGAAAAGTGGCCAATGAAAAATAACACAAATAAATGCAAGGT
>NC_134795.1:5538782-5541282 GCF_046742065.1 Oratosquilla oratoria | reverse complement strand
AAAGTGAACAACATTAGGGTGACCATAAGTATTCGCAATTACCGTTGCCTCTAGCTTTCTTTCCCACACTTCCTTCAAACCTCAGCACCTTTATCTTTACAATTTTCAGTATTATTGCTACTGTATTACCTTCTCTATTTCTCTTATTCCTTCTTAATTATTCCTTGTTCCAAATACTTCAACTTTTCACTCTGAAATGAACGAATCTTAAGCTCAATAATTTTAATTTGAGCTTCAGCCATATGAGTTTTATATAAAATCATTCGAAAATAAGTTCAACTGATTTGAATTGGCAATTGTTTGTCTTTAGTTATATTTCAATTGTCAAAATATGAATTTTATTAATTTATTTTTATTTATTATTATTTTTTTTTATTTGGGGATGAAAAAGTGTATAGCCTTACTGTACATTCACGCCCTTTTTTTTCTCTTCTTGTTTTACCCTTTTACTGGGAACTGAGTGGATAGTCTTATGTAATCACTATTTAAGGGGCTTTGGTGACACCCCTATGAACCAGAGCCACGCAGCATTATTTTTTGATTAGCGAGTAATGCTGCTGCTACTACTACCACTACTACTACTACTATTACTACCACTACTACTACTACTACTACTACTACTACTACTACTACTACTACTACTACTACTACTACTACTACTACTACTACTACTACTACTACTACTACAACTAATACTACTAAAATAATCACTTGACGTCTAAGGTGAGCTTACTACGGTAAATATAAGAAAAGAAAAAATTAAAATTGTATAAAAAGAAACCCTCTAAGTTAATATAACACCAGGGTCTGAGGCTTGCCATCAAAGAATCTTAAAGTAAATGAAAAATGAAATTGTTGCTTCTTGAGAAATTATTTTCAAGAAATCCATCATATCCGGAAATGTCCCAAGAGAATGGAAGGTGACAAAAAGAAACCAAATAACGTTAAGCCTATAAGCTTGACTTCAATCATAGGAAAAATGATGGAAACTATCATCAGAGATCCTATCAAACACCATTTAGAAACTAACTGTTTGATAAATGATAGCCAGCATGAATTCAAACGGAAATTTCTTGCACGGCTAATTCATTCGAATTCTACAACACAGTCACTTCGAATTATGACCAAAGAAACAATATATATTTAATATATCTAAACTTTGCAAAAGCTTTTGATACCATCCCCCACGAAAGACTACTTAATTAGCTTCACAAAGAATAAGTGGTAGCCTCTTAAGTTGGACTAGTAATTGCTTAAACGATTGAAAACAGAGTTGTTCTAAATGGCAAAAATTCTAGTTGGAAAAATGTTACGAGTGGAGTTCCTCAGGGTTCTGTTCTTGGCCCACCTCTATTCATAGTGTATATAAATGATATAGACCACGAATTGAAATCTATTTTCTCCAAATTTGCTGATGATACAAAACTTTGCGGAATGGCAAATGATCGCTTACACCAATTATATATTCAAGAAGATTTAGATAAACTACAGCAATGATCTGAAAAGTGTCTAATGAAATTTAACACAAGTAATTACAAGGTTATGCACATTGGTAAAGAAAAAAAAAGTACGATTACAAGTTATTTGAAAATTTGTTAACAAAAGTGGATAGTGAAAAGGATCTCAAATTATCTAGGCAGTGCATTTTAACCTCTGAGAAAGCATATAAGAATCTAGGACTGATTGCGCAATCTTTTGATTTCAGAAGTCCATCTCTCATTAACAAACTATATAAATCGTTAGTTCGTCCACATTTCATTAGACATTGGCAGATTGAAAAAAGTACAACGGCGAGCTACAAAACGGATTCCAAATATAAAAAATAAATCACACGAAAATCGAGTAAAACATATGAATCTATTTAAAAAAAAAAAAAAAAAAAAAAAAGTAGACTAAGAGGTGACTTGATACAGGTATTCAAGATTCTAAAGGGGACTAACAACATCAAAAGTGACAAAATTTTCACACCGAATGAGAATCCGACAAGAAATAAAGGTCTCAATCTGTCAGGAAATAGATTTAATTTGAAAGTGGATAGAAACAACCGTGTAGTTAATGAATGGAATAAACCTCCTGCGAGGCAGTGTAATGTAGTTCATTTCAAAGCTTTAAGATTCGTTTAGATAAACACCTAAGCAAAATGCTGTAATGTCTGCCATTTGTTTTATATTATTTGTTTATTTGTTTTTAGTATTTGTGTATTTGTTTATTATTAGTTATTTGGTTATTATTCATTATCATTTATCTGTCTATTATTATTTACTATTTACCTGTTTTGTTTATCATTAACTCTGCCTAATTATCAATTTATTTTATTCATTATTATTTATATTGTCATTGTTTTATTTTTTTGTTTACCATTGTTATAATTTTTTGGAATCCGACCTAGTTATGGAGCAAAAGGTCTCCTGTCGGCATGCACCTCCTTTGTAATCCTTTATAGACGTTAGAGTGAACACAGTTTTTTAAGCTTCCTGGGATGCTCAGTTTGTGAAAATTT
>NC_134795.1:5528782-5533782 GCF_046742065.1 Oratosquilla oratoria | reverse complement strand
GTTGCTCTCCCACACCAGTCCCCAGAAATAGTCCCACATTATTTTCTCATTGCAGTGACCCTGGTACCTCCGCTCTATGCCCTTCACATCTTGGTGGAATAGCTCGTCTTGTTCTTCTGAGTAGGCGTCCAGGAGTTGTTCAGGTGAGCGCCCACCATATGAAGTTTAAGGGGCATCCTGCATCCAATTGCGTCAAAAGCCTTTACCAGATCCTGCACCAGCTGCTGGTAGTCAGCTTTGTTGTTGCCTAGAAAGCCCTTGAAAACTGCTATGAAACAGTTCTATGCTGTTTTCTCAGTCTTAATAAGTTTATTGGAGAACTCGGTAGATTCAAGCACCTTCTTTATCTGTGGTCCAACAAAAATCCCACCTTTCATTTTAGCCACAGATAACTTGGGGAAGAACTAAAAAAAGGTACTTAAAAACGCCTGATTCTTGGTTGAGAGCCTTCACGAACTGCTTCATTAACCCCAACGTAATGAGCAGTGACGGTATGAGCACAATCCTGGGAACAACCAGTGGCTCCCACATGACTTTCCGGGTTCCAGCTACAAATTCTGTTGGCTACTTCCAGTTCTTCCTGTCGTAGCGGTCAGAGGTGGTTCTTCTGTCCCAATAGAGGAGTAAATATTGGAATTTGATAAAGCCTCCTTGGAGAACAAGTAGGAAGGCCACCATCTTAAAGACTCTAATGATTTCCCAACTGTACTGGTTGTATTGCAGAGCTTTCAGGACTTTCACACTGTAGTAGTCTTCCTTCAGGCTGACTGAATGGGCTAGGTGGAACGTCGGGAACTTGTTTCTATTGTGGAGGACGACAGCTTTCAAATTTGTGGTAGACCTGTCTAATTGTAAACCTTAGAAGCAAGAGGACTCCTTGCAATTGGTTATATATTATTGTAACCCCAGAACTGCATCACTAATTATGAATAACAACTTGTCAGGAGAAAAAGATATTTCAAAACAAAGATACGTTGTGTACAAATACTCATGCCCTTTCAACAAAGACGGTGCGCTTTGCAATGACGAGTACATTGGACACACAACTCAAACTTTGTCTCAAAGGCTTACTTTTCATATGCAAAATGGTGCAATAAAATCGCACATTGCAAAGTACATAAGATGAATATTTCGCGGGAAGTTTTGAATAGTAATACTTCGATTTTAGCAAAGAACACCAATAGGAGTAAATCAAAATATATGGAAACTGTATTGATAAAAAATTACCTACCAGCAATTAATATACAATTAAATATGTGTGGAACCCTGGAGTTGTTCGGGGCATCCCACGGGGTGCCAAGAAGAAAGTAAACCAAATTCTAAAAATATCCTTTAGCAATCAGATCGCATATCAGATTGCAATCTCACAATATTTAAAATCTATAAAAAATCTACTTAAATCAAATAAATCTGATTTAAATAAAAAAAATAGATTTTTTATATTAAAAAAAAAAAAAAAAAATTACCAACCCTGGTGTCCACTAACCTCATACAATAATACCTGTTAAGTCCGGCTAAAATTGGCTTTCAAAGCATAACAGTGCCTTAAAAATAGTTTCTTAATTCATTATAAAAGTTTATATTAACTTATGCTGCATTGAATAAGTCAATAGTTGATATATTTGCCCTATATACAATGTTAGGTTTCTAGTTTTGATATATTTGTCCAATATAAAATTTTAGGTTACAAAGAAAGCAATGGCCTCCACTAGCGGACCCAGGGATCTGGGTGCGCACGTCCTGTGTAATAGTAGTCCTTGGTATATATATATATATATATATGTATATATATATATATATGTATATATATATATATATATATATATATATATATATATATATATATATATATATATAGTCGTTGAGAATTTTCAAGAATTTGTCCATTAGTATGTTGTGTCCTAAATATGATCTTAAGGCATGAAAGTGGAGCTTGGGAAAAAAAAAACATAAATAATTAGTTACGTAAGTTATTTATGAAAACCGAAGAAAAAGAATTTGTATGAAGGAGGGCATGATGTATAAATCAATAAGAGGTAAAGCCTAAAGTCCACAATAACTGGTAAAGACAGGAAGGAAAAGTAAATGATAATGGGATGCAGTGTAAAGGGTTTACTAGAAAAATTGGCTACAAATGATTAGCGAATAGATAACTTAAAAACACAGTGCTCAAAACTAAAACTAGGGCAAGAGTGAAGCAAATGAAAGAACTTGAAGGTCGAAAATGATTGAGAGGAGAATAACTCGGTGGAACTTTAGAATGAATAAGTACAAAGAGAAAGGGAAGGGGTAAAAGAAAGAGCCGTTATCACAGTAAACAAAATATCGTAGCTAGATATAAGGAACGGTAATGGGAATCTTAAAAACCAGAAACTAGGGAGGGGGAGACTGTCTTGGGAGAACTTTGGGAAGAATGAAGACAAGACAGACAGGAGAACATAAGGTAAGGCGGGCGACCAAAGGTGGTGACGTCATCAACTCTGCATTATGTTAATTACTTCGGCCCAGATGTTTGCTCCGCTGAACACACACATTTGTACCGCAGTCATTGAACTTGCAATGCAGACCTAGGATCCAGCCTGAGTTCGCTGACGCGAATAACTCGCATATATGAACCTTATTCAGCCGTTCATGGGAGCGGACATGAATTTAGTTGCACTCGGTTTTCAGCCAAGTAATAAATTCAATTGTGAATAAGTTAGAACAAACAGTTATAGGAAACAATACTCCAAAACTTAACACGTTAGAACTGGCAACAGATTGAACAAAGTTTTTATTTATATCCACTCGATTTCATAACTTATCGAACAATACAATTGCAGAAGGGAATTAACACACATACACATGTACACACACACACACACACGAACACACACACGTACACACACACACACACACACACACACACACACACACACACACACACACACACACACACACACACACACACACACACACACACACACACACACACACACACACACACACACACACACACACACACACACACACAAAGGATTACAAAGGATTACAAAGGCGAAGCATGCCGACAGGAGACCTTTTGATCCATATCTAGGTCGGATGCAAAATATATATATATATATATATATATATATATATATATATATACATATATATATATATATCATATTAATAAATTAAAGCTATAATAATGTAAAAATAACAAATAAAATACACAAATAAATGCATAGGTATAGTTGAATAACAAACAAACAGGTAAATAGTAAATGATTATAAATTGACATATAACTAATAATAAATGAAAATCAGACAGACAAATTATAACAAAACAAAAACACACACACGCTCAAACAAACAAACAAACAAACACACATATATATACATACACAATCACACAAACACACACACATACGCACACACACACAGGCACACACAAAAAACATAGACACACACAAATAAACACGCACGTACACACTCTATCTCTCTCTCTCTCTCTCTCTCACACACACACACACACACACACACACACACACACACACACACACACACACACACACACACACACACACACACACACACACACACACACACACACACACACACACACACACACACACACACACACACACACACACACACACACACACACACACACACACACACACACACTTTCATGCCTAATATGTTGCCTTACGATTGTATTTATGTCGTGAGTAAACATTGACATATCAGTAATTCAAATACTGTAGCATATGATATCATTATTCAGAAACGTGTAGGAGTATAGTTTCTGATTTCATACTTCAGTGTGATTGTCTCATAGGCTTTGACACTTATGAACTCATGACATAGATATATCTTCTCGATGCCGTATGATTACTTTCGACAATAATGTCATGTTTTAAATAGACAGGCCATCTTCTATACATAGCTCACCTTCTGTACATTTTCTGTCCAGGCATTCATCTTCTAAAAGTTCAAAACATTTAGAACCTCCTGTGCTTTCTTGCGCTAATGTTATTGTAAGCGAGCATTATATTGGTCCTCCTAATGCAATTTAAGTTCCAGTGCGCATTTCAGATGAACCCAATTAGTTCAGATGTCTTATCTCAACTTGACTCTGTTCATGTTAGACATTTTGTTTTAGAGCGTACTCTTTCCACTGCTCGCGAAGATTTGAGATAACTCCACAGGAAATAATCACAGGGGGCTAAATCAGGCTAGCGCGCTGACTAGTTTGTCTCCTCTCAGGGAAATCAGCGCGCTCGCATAATTTAGCCCCCTACGATTATTTTCTGTGGGGTTATCTCAAATCCCTGGTTTATAACGACCGTCCACAGGCCCTGGAAGACCTACAGAATGGTATCCGCACTGAAATAGCCAATATACCGCTCACCATACTAGAGAGAGTAGACCAAAGTTTTCGAAATCGTCTGAATCAATGTATTGACAATGGAGGTGGACATTTAAATTATATTGTTTTTAAAACTATGTAAAAGTAAACCTCTCATGTTGTGTAACAGGCATAGAATTAAAATAAAGAATTGTGAAGTGTAAACAGTTTATTATTTAATCCTCAAATCGGGAAGTTTCCGCGCCCCACCCTGTACTACATTGGTTTAAGAGGTAGTTACAGAATTGCAATCCAGGTTATTTTTCATGATCAAAGAGCTAGTTTTAGGGTTAGAATATTAGACCACTACATGGATTTGTTTCTTGTTAGTGGTTGGTTGGCTCTTTTTATGATCATATTTTTTATATTTTTTCTCTTTTTTTCGCATGCCTTTGTGAAGGTGTGGTAGTATATGTTAATGAATTGAGGCTTGGAGAATGTCTGAGGGAAAGATGATCACATACAATTTCATTACATATTAAGTCAAAGTCAGAGTTATGAAAACCATTATTAACTAGTATTCGACGTATGTTTTTTCAGTTCTACATTTAGGGACTGTTATGTAGAGCAAACTTTGAGAGCTCTACGGACATAAGCTCTGATAACACATTCTTATAATTGTTTG
>NC_134795.1:5521282-5523782 GCF_046742065.1 Oratosquilla oratoria | reverse complement strand
TGCATCCAGGAGATTCTATTCGGCTGAAAATGTGTGTAAGAGTGTAGAATGTATAGGTGGATGGAGTGAACATAAGGGGAAGACCGTGAATGAGATGCATGGATAAGAAAAGGTGGTTAGGAAACTCGGTTGAACCAGGAATACTAATGTGTTCCTGGTTCAACCTGAGTTTCCTTACCACCTCTTCCACTCATTTGTCACTCCTTCAAACAAATACATAGATAGGAAGAGGATGCCCTTGGGTAAAAGGGGAATGCTTGTTGAGGAAGAAATCTAAAGTTCAAAATATAGATGTCATAATCTGCGAGCTTCAAGGATTACTTTTTTTTTTTTTTTCCTGTTCCATGGGTTTCTGGTTCCCATCAGCCTTAATGACAACTGATTGGACCTCTGAATATCCGTGTCTATCAGAGTGAATAAAGCTTCGTCAGTATCTATGGCCATCAATATACACATTAAAGGTTCTTTTGGCTTTCTATAAAGTGGACCTTGCTGCTTTGAAGTTGGTGACTGAGCACACTATCTAATAGTGAATAAGTAATTGTATGTTCTGGTCATTAGTTATGGAAAGATTCTGTTCTTTGTGTTGGTTACCTCAAGAGAGAAGAAAAGGATCCTAAGTTAGGCTCTGTCAGATTGATGATCGTTAGTCATTTTTGGCCTAACTCGCCATGAATACCAACACGGATCTTGGTTCATCGATAAAGAAGTATCCCATGTTCTTAGTGATAATGTTGTTTAACAGAAGGTTCTTACAATCTATTCGGACTTCCACAAGGATTACAGCTCGGAATAGATGCGTTTGTTACTGCCAAGTAATGAACTTTACGAGACTTCCACTAATTAGTGACAGGAGGATAATACTGACATTGGTTAAATGAAAATTATTTAAATAGATTTCTTGCTTTGTGTGAATCAAAGACTGATGAAGTGTTGCGATGTGGATTTTTTCTTGTACTCCGATGGTATGTATTGTGTATCTTCACAGTACTTTTAATGAATTACTGTACAATGGCAAAACATGCCTGTAAAAGACCTTTCGACCAATGACGATTTCAGGAGCTGAAAAAAAAAATGTAAATGACAGATAAATGAAAACGTTCAAGTAAGTCAATAGATAACTAATGGTCTCCTTTATGTGACTCAGACATGGCTGTCGCGTTGGAACCTCCCGTAAACAAAACATTTTTGTTTTTGCTTAACGATATCTTGCCTGGCCACGGCATCAGTTCGTTTTCGATTACATGAGCCTCACTGGAGACATGAAATACATATAAGTTATTCATTATAATCTCTTCAAAACGCGTTTAGGGTTCAGTACAATTCCACCCAATTTACCGATTCTAAGCCATCTATACATATGATAGCAGATTGTGTATTTCTTTGCGGACACTTCGACTCTCTTGTTTAGGTGTGCTTTTATGTGTGTGTGTGTGTGTGTGTGTGTGTGTGTGTGTGTGTGTGTGTGTGTGTGTGTGTGTGTGTGTGTGTGTGTGTGTGTGTGTGTGTGTGTGTTTGTGAGTGTGTGTGTGTGTGTGTATTCGTGTGTGAGTGTTAGGATGTGTGTGTGTGTGTGTGTGTGTGTGTGTGTGTGTGTGTGTGTGTGTGTGTGTGTGTGTGTGTGTGTGTGTGTGTGTGTGTGTGTGTGTGTGTGTGTGTGTGTGTGTGTGTGTGTGTGTATGTGTATGTGTGTGTGTGTATTCGTGTGTGAGGGTGAGGATGTGTGTGTGTGTGTGTGTGTGTGTGTGTGTGTGTGTGTGTGTGTGTGTGTGTGTGTGTGTGTGTGTGTGTGTGTGTGTGTGTGTGTGTGTGTGTGTGTGTGTGTGTGTGTGTGTGTGTGTGTGTGTGTGTGTGTGTGTATGTGTGTGTGTGTGTGAGTGTGTGTGAAAGAGAGTATGTATGTCTGTGAGTGCGTGTGTGTACATGTGTGTTCCAACGCATATGGCGTTCACACGATCGAGTTTGTGATTATCCCTTGCGTGTGAACGTGTGGCCCTGTGGTTAAGCGATATTACGTTGGTGTGTGCGGATATTTGGACGCGCGGGAGATAGGAGGTGCCAGCGTTCGTGCCTTTAATGGCGTCGGCCTGCGAAAGTGTGTAGAACATTTTAATTATGGCGTACAAAGTGTGTGTGAAATATGATATCAGCTTTTACGGGGGGATTAATGGCAGTAGCTAGAGTGTCCGATGAAACGCGATAATTAAATTTACCATAGGTTCTGGGTCAGGTGAAAACCAGTCTGATGTATCGTGTATACAGTTCCTTATCTGGTTACCAATTCAGGACACGTAATAAGTTGCTGTAGAGTTAATGCATATACAGTCGTATGGAAAAAATATATCACCGTAATAACTATGCCGTGCAGTCTTATTTACAGAATATCAATATTATCGTACTCATCATATATTCAAGTGGAGAGAAATAGATATTTGAATATCAAACTCAAGACGTGAGACTGACATGAGTTGGGAAATTATGCTTAATGGTAAAGAAAAGC
>NC_134795.1:5478782-5486282 GCF_046742065.1 Oratosquilla oratoria | reverse complement strand
AGGGTTTTTGGAAGTTGCCCTGTGTGTATCTATTCAGAAAGGACTGCTGTTTCTTCACTTATGTTTAATCACTCATACAGCTATACATCCATGTAGCCTTTTGCTGCTGTTACCAGATGTCTCAACTGCCGTCTATTCTGTGCCAACGTCCACCATCCCTACGTCATTTATTCGGGTCTTAACCTATCCATCAGCCTTTTACTTGTTCTTCCAAGTGGTCTTCCTCCTTTTGAGAATCCCAAAGGATCCTCTGATAAGAAAAGAATTTGCTTTTAGTCAGACCAAATTTGATAGTTATCGTAGTGAAAATATTAACCAAGGGAGCCATGTCCCACTTAGTACATCTCTCTATGAATGAAGTAAAGTAAACGGGGGTTAGTAGTAAGAAATCTATTAAGAGTTCCAACGTAGGAAAGGACGCGATATCTGTAAGATTTTTGGTAACAATTATCGTGAGTTCCCAGAGGATTTTATGAACTTTGGCGAAAAGCGTTTGCCTATTTCTGTGTCCATTAGTGCACTGTAAAAAACAAATCTGTTTACAGTCTGTGCCTCATTTATTTTGTAATTTTGCATTACACATACGAGCAACATAATTACGAACCTAAATAAAAGATTTTAGAATAATTATGTAACTTTTTTTGGATAAGTTTGGCCCTTTCATATTATGCATATAGTTAAACATAGCAGAAATTATAATAATTATGGATCTATCTTTTTTATTATCCCGATATGAAAAGACAAAATATGGTTGTGTAATATATACATATTATGATCAATCTACCCACAGCTCTTAATCCCAGGTCGTTGAAATATAACTAGTTGTGTACGTTTGAACGTTTGAATACGAACCAGCCGTCTTGCTTTAAGTAGAGTCTGGAAGAATTTTTTTTCGTATGTTTCATATCAATTTACTTTTAGGAAATCCATTCCCCATTTTACGCAACGATATTAATGTACATCGTGTTTTAATAACGCAGTAATGAAATTAAGGTTAAAAATTACTTGATCTTATGAAGAGATTACCTTGATGTATATTAATATGTGTTGAGATGGCATTATATAAGCATGTGTATTTGTGTCCATTTATTCAAATATGGCAAGAAAGTAGATGGCTGCTGCACAGTAGTATGTATATATGTATATATGTATATATATATATATATATATATATATATATATATACATATATATATATGTATATATATATATATGTATATATGTATATATATATGTATATATATATACAGTATTATATACATATATATATACATACATATATATATATATACATATATATATATATATATATATATATATATATATATATATACGTGCAAAATAACCACATGAGAAGGGAAACTTGTAGACAGTAAGTACTTTCGTATATCATATCTTCAGACTAGTCTGAAGATGTAATATACGAAAAGAAGGAACAGTTAACAGAATTAAAACCAGTAATTAAGGAGAGAAGGGAACTGAAGGTGATGGTGACAACAGAACTAAAAGTAATACAATAAAATTCATAACACAAGAGACTAACACTAGGAAAGGACACATGTGCCGGCACACAAATCCACCGTGACTCATGCTGACATACATGATTGCGGCTCCCATCTAGTTGAACATCTGCCCTATTCACCTGATTTGGCTCACTCAGACTACTATCTATTTCCCAAGATGAAAAAAGAGCTCAGCGGTCAACATTTTGCTACGAATAATGACGTCGTTGACGCCGTAGATATGTATTTGGAGGGACAAGACTCAAGCTTCTACGAAGAGGGGGTCCGTAAAATCCACAACCTTTGGAATAAGTGTGTAAATTTGCAAGGGGATTATCTTTCCATCTTTCCTTTTTCCTGTTTTTTTTTTGTTTTTTTTTTGGGGGGGACATAAATTTGAAGCCCCATATATTGTTGTTATTTCTATTATTATCATGACCTGATTTTCTTTTTCTTCTCATTCTTTTTTTTTTCTTACTCTTTTCCTTCCCTTTCCTCATTTACCTTTCCTTCTTCCTCATCCTTTTCATTTTTTTCTCCTTTGTTTCATTTTTTTTCTACCTCTTATTTCTCTTCCTCTTCTCTCTTCTCATTTTTTCCCTACCTGTGTTTGATGTCTTTTCCTCTTATATCTCTTTCTCTTCTCTCCTTCTCCTTTCCTTCCCTCTCCTCCTTTACCTTTCCTTCTTCCTCACCCTTTTCCTTTTTTATTTTTCTCCTTTGTTTATTTTTTCTTCCTCTTATTTCTCTTCCTCTTCCCTCTTCTCTTTTCCTCCCTACCTGTGTTTGATGTCTTTTCCTCTTATTTCTCTCCCTCTTCTCTCTTACTCTTTTCCTTCCCTCTCCTCCTTTACCTTTCCTTCTTCCTCACCCTTTTCCTTTTTTATTTTTCTCCTTTGTTTCTTTTTTCTTCCTCTTATTTCTCTTCCTCTTCTCTCTTCTCTTTTCCTCCCTACCTGTGTTTGATGTCTTTTCCCCTGCTGTCCTTTATTACCTTCTGTGGGTCACGCCTCCTCAGGTCTCTGTCGTCAAACGAGCTTCTTCACTGACAATATCACCTCCACAGACTCTATTTCTTAGACTTGTTTCTACCTCATCTAGCTTGACGTCTATATTTATACTTAAGAATTTGGAATCTCTTATTTTTGAGGATTTCACTGTTTATGGATTCCCGTCCTAAGTCATTCTCTTTTGAAATCTTCGTGATATCATAAGAAAGTTGATAATGTATAATAAATAGCTTAGCACTGAATTAGCGTCACGATTTTTTTTTCTACTTTCAGACCCCATAAAAAATGTTTTAGGCCCTAAGCAATGAGTTTAAGACAATTGGTATGGATTGACGGCCATTATAACATCTTTTGCCATCTCTTGCAAACGCTTTCTGTTATTAGAAATAATTTCTTTACTAAATATACTGGCTATAAGTATGGCATCTATTACTAGGTTTCATAGGCAAGTCATAAGCTAAATAAATTCACCTAGAAACGCAGGTGAAACTCTCCTTACTATAGGCAGAAAACGCTCACCAGGGCATGCAAAAGGTACACGTCCCTCAGTATCTCATGAAAGCTTCTTCCCTTCAGTCTTACTTCGTTGAATAACCTTCCCCTTACCGAGTCAAACTCCTTCGTCACTCCACCCCAGGCCCATCTCTATTCATCCTGTCAGCTCTCTTTCTAATCTCCCGTTTCTTGTCAACCATCCCCCGCCCCGCGCTCCCCCACCCCCCGCGCCAACATAAACGTCTTTATTATTGGCTCTCAAGATCTCACAGTTAACGGAATCAGTTTAACCACCCTTCTCGCATCCAGCCAACTTTCTGACCCGAACTTTGATCCTATTACATAATCTGGGTCCTTCCTTTCATATTTTCTTATCAACTTTTCATGATCATTCTAAAATATATCGTCTTCTTCCTCCCTCTGTTCTTCTCCTCTTTTTTCTCTATTTTTCTTTGCCATTTGATATTTTTCTTCTTTTCTTGCTTCTTCCCCATACACACCCACCACTTTACAGAAAAAAAAAAAAAATCCGTTCCTACATTTAACGGTAAAATGTCCCTCCCCATCTGAAGGGCCACTTCCCCTTTCACCCGAATTCCACTGATCACCTCCCCCTTCACCCTCCTTCCCAGCCCTCCTCATCTGGTCCCTCAAATTGCCACTACGCCTAATCTCCCTCTCCCTCAAAATCCCTCCCCCACTTCCCTATCGCCCGACCTCTAGACCACACATTAGTTTAAACCCGCACCAATAGCCCTGGGCATTACTTCATACGCCACTTCTACCCAATCATTTCTATCACCACAAACCCGTCGTGTCATCACTTAGACAAGACCGCCAACCATCCTTCTCCCCACAGGGAGGATCCAGGAAGACTCCGCCCTGCGCCATATCACTGCCCCTCTCCACCCTCTCCCCCTCACCATTGAAAACCCGATATCACTATAACTTCTTGAGACTTAGCTACGAAGATCCTGTCCAGGGGTACTGCAAGTCCTTTAAATCGTTTGACTTTATTCCCGGAGCAATTCGTCTTGTTGCTGAAGGCGATGTCACCCGACGAATTCCTATACTCAACCTATCCACTTGAAACCCTGTCCGAAAAAATCGTGAATCTGGACGAAATGATCTGGAGACTCTCCTAACAAAGGTTTTCCTTCCCCCTGGCCCCCATCCCCAACCCCCGTCTTTTCTCTCTCTCTCTCCTCCTCCTCCTCCTCCTCCTCCTCCCCCACCTACCACTCGTTCTCCTCCTCCCTCTTCCCCTCCCTAAAAGTTCGGGAGAGAGTTCGACCACAATGAGGAATTTTATTGTTGAAATCGTCGGGGTATGATTTGGTAGGACATCTTCACAAAGTAGAGCCCCCTTCCAGCTCCTCGGCGCCAGCACCTTTCACACTCGATTGTAATAAGATCAAAGACGGGTGGCGGCGGTGGCTGCGATGGTGTTGGAGTAGGCGGCGGTGGAGGAGAAGGCGGTTGGAGGTGGCGAAATGGGTGACAATGCACCGGCGGGACTGGTGGTCGCTGTTGGAGACGATGGTGGAGGAGTAGGAGTGGGTGACATTGTACCGGTTGAGTGTGATTTTTTTTTTTTTTTTTTTTTTATGTATATTTTCGAGGCTGTGGTCGGGAGGCTTCTGCAGCCATTTTTATTTGTTAGAATAATACAAGTAATACTAGAAAATAGAGAAAAGTTAGTGAAGATCAACATCAGGTACGTAATGAAATGGTAACTGATAATGGTCACTCCTTTTTTTTTTTTAGTTATTTTGAAGGTGTTAGTGACAAATAATGTTAAAAATTATTAGCTTGGTAAATGTAGAAGAAAAAAGGAATCATGTGAATGTTGAATATATAAAGAAAAAGGAGTAACAAGAGAAAATAAAAATGAAAACAGAGAGTAGTGAATAAGAGAGAGAGAATGAATAAGTGCAAAGAAAGGGAAGAAGAAAAGAAGGATGGTAAGAAGAAAAGAATGAGTAGAGGAGTCAAGTGGAGGTAGAGAGGAAATTTAGAGGAGGAAAAAATAGGAAGGAAGAGAAGGAGGTTGGAAGAGGATAGAAGGGGAGCGGAGAGGGGTCGAGGGAGCGGTAAAGGAGGGGCAGCAGGAGGAGGAGGAGGAAAAGAAGGAAGGGAAGGAAGGGAAGGAGGAGAAGAAAAAGAAGAAGGAGAAGGAGAAGAAGGAGAAGAAGGAGGAGAAGGAGAAGAAGGAGAAGAAGGAGGAGAATGAGGAGAAGTAAGAGAAGGAGGAAAAGAAAGAGAAGGGGAGAAGGAGAAGAAGGAAGAGAAGGAGAAGGAAGAGAAGGAGAAGGACGAGAAGGAAGAGAAAGACAAAGAGAAGGAGATGGAGGAGAAGGAGAAGAAGGTGAAGAAGGAGAAGTAGGAGAAGGAGGAGAAGAGGGAGAAGGAGGAGAAGGGGAGAAGGAGAAGAAGAAATTGGATGTTTATAAAGAGGCAAAAGAGGAACAAAAGGAAAAGAAAAGAAAAAGAAGATGGCGAAAAAAAGGAAATGGAAGTAGAGGGGAAAAAAAAGAAGAGGAGGAGAAGGAAGAGAAGGAGAAGAATAAGGAGAAAGAAGAAAAAGAGGAGAAGGAGGAGAAGGAGGAGAAGTAGGAAAAGGAGGAGAAGGAGGAAAAGGAGAAGAAAGAAAAGAAGTAGAAGTAAAAAAATGAAAAAGGGGAGATGGAGGTGAAATGGGAGAAAGAGTAGGAGAAAGAGGTGAAGGAGGAGAAGGAGAAAAAGGAGGAGGAGAAGAAAGAGGAGAAGGGGAAAAATAGGTGAAGTAGGAGGAGGAAAAGAATGAGAATACGGAAAATGAGGAGGGGAAGGTTTTAGGGGGAGAAGGAGGAGAAAGAGGAGAAGAAGGAGAAGGAGGAAAGCCAATTTAACCTCTTCCATGTTTACCATCTTCCTCTACAGTGGCTCCTTCACATCTCCATCTCCTTTTGGGTGTTTCTATGCTCTTCTCTCTAAACTTTAATTCATGCACTCTTCGGCATCCTGTCCTTCCCCATTACCTTCGCACAGCCAAATCAGCTAAATTATGCTTTGCTCAACTTCACAACTATTTTCTCTGTCTTCCTACAGGTTCCAGTATCTTTTATTTTTGTGTCTCATCAATGTCGGTATGTATGTATGTATGTATGTATGTATGTATGTATGTATGTATGTATGTATGTATGTATGTATGTATGTATGTATGTATGTATGTATGTATGTATGTATGTATGTATGTATGTATATGTACATATATATATATATATATATATATATACATATATATATATATGTATATATGTATATATACATATATATATATGTATCCACATACAGTCACTCTTCACTCATCCCTATCTCCTGCTGTCTCCCTTCTTTGCTTAACACAGATTCCCCTCTTGTTCACCGTCCCTTCACTCCATCCATCCTTCTCATCCTCGGTCGTCTCCTCACGTTCACTCTCTCCACCTCCAATTTCCGCACCTCATTTACTAATCTTTCATCATTCATTTTTTCCATGTGTCCAAATCATCCTAGTACTCTTTCACCAGCCCTTTCTGCCATCTCCTTTTCCATTCCCACTTTCCTTCCCACCTTCTCGTTTCTCACTCTAACAAACCTAGTAGCCCCTATCATACTCCTTAGACATTTCATCTCAAACACATTCAAACTTTGCCTCTCTGCCTCTCTCAAATTTCTAGTTTCTGTCCATACAATGCCGTCGGCATATTCACCCCTTCATACAATCTTCTCTTTGCATCCATTCCCAGTTGCCTATTTCTCATAAAAATATTTAGTCTCCCATAGCATTTACTTGCTTCTCTCAATCTACAATTTACCTCCACCTCCATTCCTCTTTTTCCTTCCACATGCGACCCCAAATACCTAAAACTACACACATTAAATAACCTCAACAGCTATTCCACCATTACTATACCTCCATTCTTCAGACACTCCACATAACACCCATCTAACCCAAGAGCCTTGACTGTTCTCATCATTTTTGGAAGTACTTACACCTCATCTTTTCTAACTTCTCCATTTTCCTCTCCCATCACCGTTATTTTCTTAGAGCCTACCACTGCCACCACCAATCCCTCCCTATCCCCCTTCACACTCAAGAGCTCTTTAAAATACTTCGTCCATCTTCCCCTTACCATCTCTTCCGTCAAGACCTGTCCATCCGCGCCTTTTGCCTTTCCTTCTCTACTTGACTCACCTCCCCTTTCTCTCTCTAAAAAAAATAAAAAAAAAATAAATAAAAAAGCTTTCAAAATTTTCTGTAATGCTCATCCCCCATTTTACATCAGCTCTCCTTTTTGCCTACTTTTTGTTTTGCTTCTCTTCTTTTTTCTTTATACTTCTGTCTCTCTTCCTACTTTGCAGCCAGTCCCTGAATGCTCGCTTCTCTCCTACTACCTTCTTCCCTTCCTCACCTCACCACTCACTACCTTTCCTTCTATTCCCTAATATCCTTCTTGTTCCACATACAA
>NC_134795.1:5456282-5458782 GCF_046742065.1 Oratosquilla oratoria | reverse complement strand
TACCCCAACATCCATGGTCTGCAAAAAAAAAAAATAATAATAAAAAAAAAAAAAAAAAAAAAAAAATCGCCATCGCCATCTTCAGATGATGACGTAGTGCAGTGTATTATTGACCATGACGGACTCAATAGAAACGTAATATTCCTTAGATAGTGATAATGAAAATTCTTCTATTTTGAGCGAAAGTGATTGGTCAGAATCAGTTGACCTCACAAGGTACTTGAGGATCGAGAGATCGTTATCTGGGTCACGAGAGTATATGCTTGAACCCACATACAGGGACATTAACAATGGGAGTTACTCCGGTTCAGGCTTGAACATGGTGAAGACAAAAGGAGAAAACGATATATTGTTGGCCAAATGGACGCACAGGATGTACACATCTTCGTGGTTTGTATATTTTGTTGTCTTTAATGTCCAAGGCTCTTTATTTAATCTGGCAGAACATTATGATTCAGTAAAGTTTGGATAACGGTGACTCTGGTTTATATTCTTCTCATAGTGATACATACATCATGTAGGCCTAGCCTACATGTAAATCATGTAGCAGGCCAAAGCCTAACAACATGAATGTGCACAGCCATGAACATGATGAAGCTATGGCATCAGGGTTGGGTCCAAGTAGAAACAACTTCACCAACCGTGTAGTTAATGAATGGAATAAACTTCCTGCAGAGGCAGTACAATGTAGTTCAGTTCGAAGCTTTAAGAATAATTTAGATAAACACCTAAGCAAGATGCTGTAATGATTATAATTTATTTTATGTTATTTGTTTTTGTTTTGCTATCATTTGCCTGTTTGATTCTCATTTGTTATCAATTATATGTCAATTTATTATTATTTACTATTTACCTGTTTGTTTATTACTTAATCATACCTATGCATTTATTTATGTATTCTATTTGCTATTTACATTATTATATTTTTTATCTATTCATTTATTATTATTATGATTTTTTTTCGCATCCGATCTAGATATGGACCAAAAGGTCTCCTGTCGGCATGCTCGCCTTTGTAATCCTTTGTAATCCTTTGTAAATGCATGTACTTGTACTAGTACTTGGACCTTAACTATAGATTTTAATGTACTTGTAATTGGAGTTTTTAAAACTTCAAGTACAACTTTTCTCAATGGTACTCTGAGACCAACTTGTACCTTTACTTAGACCCAAAGTACTAGAAAAACACCAAATAGATTCAAGTACAAATAAGTACATTGTATTCAATCAAAAGTTGTATACTGTATGTAGATTCTAGCCAACTTTGTGATGATACTATTGCCTAAATGCACTTATCTGTTATTCTTAATTATAAAACTACCAGGTATATTACTGATATAAAACAAGGCACAAGGCTTAATGCCCTTATACTTACCTATACAGTACATTCTCCATCCAAGTTAATTCTATTACTGATATGAGAAACATATGGATAGTCTTGTATTTCCAGGACGACAGATTTATCATTATTATTATTATTATTATTATTATTATTATTATTATTATTATTTTTTAGATATAATTTAAAAGTCAGTTAGGAAAAGTTGGGGTTTGCAAAATACAATGGGCTTATCTTTAAAGTGTAGAAGGTAGGGGCGTTGGAGAAGAAAGGCCACAACATATGGAGGTCCTCTGGAAGGAGCACGGAAGAGAGATTGTTGCTATTCTCCATATTTCCAGTGTTATAATCCGCTGACACCGAAAGCTAATCAACAACAGTGATGACAACGGGACAACAATAACAATGATAATAACAAGAAATCAGCAACACCTGCAACACAACAGCCACCACTACTACCACCATAACCACTACCACTAAAAAAGAACAACAAAATATCACAAACACCATCACTGTCACCACCACCATCAACAGTAAAAACAAGAACAAAATAATCAACACTAATTCCACCAACAGAACCAACAGAACCAACACCTCCATTAAACTTCCACCAGCATCATCATCGACAACAGGAATAATTTTATCACCACCACAGATAACAACAACTGCAACAATATTATCATCACCACCACAAATGCAACAACTACAAAAATAAATCTAAAATAGATCGGGAGTCTAACCGGTAAAGATCCTTCCACAGTATCATACAGTTACAGAAAAAAATTAAGAAGAGAAAAAAGTCTACAACAAGGAAAATTTTTACAACTTGCTATCGTGTTTTGTATTGGAAGGGTTTGAATTTCATATATACATCAAAAAGCGTCCAGCAGTATCAGCCGTAGTGACAAAATTAAATAATAGGTTCCAACTATTTATGCATGAAGAGGGCATGAGCAGATGGTCGTGAGTTCGATTCCCGGGGACCCACTATGTGCTCCTTGCGTTGGTTCCTGAGGGCCCTGACCAGACGCGGAGGCGACCTAAACATCGGCCTAAAAAAAAGAAAGAAAAAAAAATGAAAAAAAAAACAGTGTCTTGCCGCAGCTGATAGGGCTTGTCCTACCAGGGGTTTTTCACTTCCCACGTCGTGGGAGTGGGGTG
>NC_134795.1:5448782-5451282 GCF_046742065.1 Oratosquilla oratoria | reverse complement strand
ATTTTTTGGGGGGTACTGGGTGACCACAATGTCGCCGCATATCCTAGTCTAGGCCTTATCAGTGTGACCAACATTTTTTTAACAATTTTTTCGTCCAAATATGTAAATGCCACTTATATTGATGTTAGCAAGTTGTAGGATTCTCCGACAATTTTGTTTATCTGTTTGTCATAGGACAAGTCTTTTGAGATAATTATATCCAAATATTTTTCGGATCTCTCCTTCTTTACCTCTTTGGTTCCAATTTCATATTGTCCTGATATTCTATTTTTGCTTTTTCCAAACGCCATTATGCTACACTTGTTAGTATTTAAGTCCACTTTCCATTTCTGACTCCAGTTCCATACCTTATTCAGGTCTTCCTGCAGTGATTCGCAATCCTTTTCAGTTTTTACTTTCCTTGACAGTTTAGCGCCGTCTGCAAAGAAGCTCATGTAACATTTCACATCATCATCCATGTGATTCACATAGATAGCAAACATTATTGGAGCCATTACAGATCCTTGCGGTACTCCACTGATCACCTCTTTCAAACCTGAATATTTTTCTCTGAGCACTACTCTTAATTTTCTACTAATCAGGAAGTCCTCCATCCATTTTAGTAGGTTCCCTTGTATCCCTCCTATATGTTCCATTTTTTTTTGTAGTACTTTGTCAAAAGCCTTTTGTAAGTCCAGGAAGGCACAATCAGCCCATCCATTCCTTTCTTGTACTATGTCTATTAATCTTGAGTAGATACATAAAAAGTTTGTGGTACATGATCTTCCATATCTGAACCCAAATTGTCTTGGGTTTATTATATTGTTGTCTCCCAGGTGTTTTACCCATCTATTCTTGATGATTTTCTCACAAACTTTGGCTATAGTGCTTGTTAGTGAGACTGGCCTATAATTAGGTTGTTCCTTCCTTTATATATTGGTACAATGTTAGCATTTGTCCAGTCTTTTGGTATTTTGCCTTCTTTGAGTGAGAAAGTTATCATGTTATATATTTTGTCCGTCAGTTCTTCTTTGCATTCTTTTAGAATCCAATTTGCAATTCCATCCGGTCCATGTGATTTCCTGACGTCAAAGTTTGATAGGTGTTCCAATATTTCTTTTTGTGTTTTGTTATCTCGCTCATGGTGGGAGATCGCCTTTTATTACCTTCGTCCAATATTGTACTTTCTCTCCAGTGAAGACAGATTTGAAGTGATTATTCATGACTTCGGCCATTTCTAATTCTTCTGTGTATTCTATATTCCCTTAGCGTAGTTTTACCATTTCCTGTTTGTTTTTAAGTTTACCATTCACGTATCGATAGAATAGCTTGGGTTGCTTTTTTCATTTATCTGTAATATCCTTTTCATGGTTCCTTTTTTCCTCTATTCTTACTTTAACATACTCATTTCTATAGTTTATATAAGCTTGCCATTTTCAAGGTTTTTTATCTTTTCTCCAACTTTTCCAAGCTCTGTCCCTTCTGTCTTTTGCCTCACTGCATCTTTTGTTGAACCAGCATTTAATGTACACTCTCTCTAGCTTCTATCTTGGTGCTTGCCTATTCACCCCTTCATTGTAATTATCCATCAAGATATCCCACTTCTCTTCCACTTTTGTTTCTTCCATGTAAAATTTTCCCCGTTTGCATTCTGGAAGAATTTCTTTAGTTTAGCAAAGTCCGTTTTGTTGTATACCAATATTTTTTCTTATGCTTTTCATTTCTCTCCATGTATATTTCTTCCTTTAGTTCAGTTTCAATGAGTATATGGTCACTATTTCCAATTGCTGTCTTGTATTGGATTTTATCCACAATTTCAGGTTCTGTTGTAAATATTAAATCTAGTTTCGACGGTTCCTTGTTATTTCTGTATCTGGTGTTTTCACTGACCCACTGAGTCATTGTATATTCCATGGTCATATCTAGCAGTACATTACCACACAAATCGTCTCCTCCTCTCATTACCATGTTCTCCCAACGAATTTCTTTGCAATTGAAGTCCCCCGTAATTACCAGATAACCCCCGCCTACTACTATCTCATTTGATGATTGCCTTGTATCTTCTAGCATTTTCGCATGCTCGTTCTCTTTCCAAGCGTTCGTTTTCGGAAGCACATAAGTCACCACAAACTTTCTACTTTTCATGTTCTTGTCTTCGACTTTTATCATGATCAGTTTTATATTACCTTTGCCCTCCGCAATTTTTGTCACATTCATGTTTTTCTTGGCCAAGAACATGATTCCTCCTCCCTGTTTTTTGTCTCCGTTTTTAATCTAGTAATTGTATAGTCTATGTCCAACATCGATGGATGGTATTTCACCCCTTAGTTTAGTCTCCACAATTCCCATTGTGTCTGATTTTTCTTGTAGCAGGTAATCATGAAGTTCATTCAGTCCTGAAATTAATCCGTCGATGTTGGTATAGGCCACTTTCAATTTTCTTCTTTCTCCATTTTTTTTTTCTTATCTTTGGTTCGCCCATTCTGATGTACCATTTCCTCAGTCACATGTCGATTACTCT
>NC_134795.1:5443782-5446282 GCF_046742065.1 Oratosquilla oratoria | reverse complement strand
GCAGGTAAAAGGAGAAGAAAGTGAAAGAGAAGAGGAGGCATAGACAAAAGTAGGAACGAAGAGGAGGAGGAAGAAAAGGAGGAGGGGCAGTTGCAAGGAAAAATGCAAATAGAAAGCAGGAGAGAAAACCAGGCTAAGCCGGAAGTAGGAAGAGGAGGAGGAGGAGGAAAAGGAGGAGGGGGAGGAGAAAGGGGAGAAGGAGCAAGAGAAGAAGGATAAAGAAGGAGAAGACGGGAGTTAAGAGCAAAGAGAAAATTAAATATATGGAAGAGGAGGAGGTAGAGTGAAAGGATGATTAGGAATAATGTGAAGGAGCAGAAGAAATATTAAAATAAAGGGGGAGGAAGTGGAGAAGGAGAACAGACAAATCTAGAAGAAGGAGAAGGAAGTGGAGAAGGAGAACAGACAAATCTAGAAGAAGGAGAAGGAAGTGGAGAAGGAGAACAGACAAATCTAGAAGAAGGAGAAGGAAGTGGAGAAGGAGAACAGACAAATCTAGAAGAAGGAGAAGGAAGTGGAGAAGGAGAACAGACAAATCTAGAAGAAGGAGAAGGAAGTGGAGAAGGAGAACAGACAAATCTAGAAGAAGGAGAAGGAAGTGGAGAAGGAGAACAGACAAATCTAGATGAAGGAGAAGGAAGTGGAGAAGGAGAACAGACAAATCCAGAAGAAGGAGAAGGAAGTGGAGAAGGAGAACAGACAAATCTAGATGAAGGAGAAGGAAGTGGAGAAGGAGAACAGACAAATCTAGAAGAAGGAGAAGGAAGCGGAGAAGGAGAACAGACAAATCTAGAAGAAGGAGAAGGTAAGGGGGCGAGCAGGAGGAAAAAGTAGAGAATGAAGGAAGAAGAGAAGGAGGAAGGAGGAGCCGCAGAAATGACAAGAAAAAGGAAGGAGTCGGCGTGACAGAAGACCATGCAAGACCAAAAGGTGAGAATGGGGTGAGAAAGAAAGACCATAGGAAATGGTAGGAGGGACAGATAAGGAAAGGAGAGAGAATAAAGGAAGGAATGGAGGAATATAAGAGAAAGGTGAAAGAAAACGGAGGGGGAGGATGAGTAAAGAAAACAGAACGAGAGAGGAGAAAGGAGAGAGACAACGAAAGGAGAAAAGAGGATAAGACTGAGGTGAGAGGAAGAGCGAAAAATGTTTTGAATACCAGAAGCCAAAGAAGGGGAGAGAGAGGGAAGAGAAATAGCCAGCGGTTTCAGGTATGAAAAAAAAAATCAAATGAAATGATCATCAGTGAAAAAGAAGGAAAGTTATATCGAGGAATAGGATGAGAGCGAAAAGGCCAATTTGTGAAATAGATTTGAATGTAAGATGACGAATTAGTAGGCAGTTAAGCACCTCCTGCTGTAGACTATTCTCTTCCTAGAAAGACAAAGTCTTGTTTCAGTGAGAAAACAAAGCATTCCAGGAATAGAGGAGTTTAGTCTGATGCTCTACATATATATTTATAACAGGAGGTGTAATAGAAATAAAATAGAAATTTGTTGTGATACTTTATGTCCCATCGACTATGAATTTCTGGATGTAAGGAACGACATGACGTCACCAGTCCCCTGAAGATGTTTTGTAAACTCTGCACTTCAGTAAAAGTGTGACCTTATAAACTATTATTTGAATAATAAGTGTAAGTTATATATTTTCTTGTTAGCATGAAGACATGTATTATGCAATCAGTATAGTATGTGTGACCGATTATATGAAAGTTCTTATGTGCTCTTGTAAAGATAAGGAAGCTACCCAACTATGGACATTGAAAAGCTAGAATCCATAAGGGTCATTCTAAAAGTATTTATTTACCCCTTAATATCATTCTTAAAAATAAGCAACCAGAAGCCAAAAGAATTTTTTTTTTAGCATCTAGAGTTAGTCGAGAGCCTGCAAAAGTCGAATCAAATCGACTGGTCCTGGATTTCTTAGAAATTATGAAGAAAATCTTACGATCTTCCTTCAGTCCCGAATTGAGGGAAGAAAGAACTTTTTTTTCAATAATTCACTTGAAAGCAAAATCAATTACATACATTGTAAAACAGTACCAAGAATAAAAATCTTAACCAATCAACACAACAAAATCACCATATTTAACGTGTTCTTACATTGTTGGAACCAACTACCTCAGAGGTAATTAAAGTCTCCTTTGTCTTTATGGTTTATGCTTTGTGTTATCAAAAAGAGATTACTTATGTTATAGAATAGGAATTATTCATGTTTTAGGATAGCATTGATTATATCAGAAATAAAGTTTAAGTAATATATGTTGTGGGAAATTTGTTTACCAAGCCTTATTTTAATTTTAGACATCTAGAATCTTTCAAGACTCAAAAGGCCGATTCAAATCTAGGCATTTAGGTGGTTGTGGTTTCGGGCGTAAAGTACTAGCAACTTTGCGATTCAGTGATTAGCACATATATCCTTTTCTGTATGCTGTGGGATGTTTCCCCGATGTATTCAGATAAGCATTCCTCGTAGGAAATCTTACATACAACGTTAT
>NC_134795.1:5426282-5441282 GCF_046742065.1 Oratosquilla oratoria | reverse complement strand
GGTTCGGCAATTGTTTTATCTTGTAGGTAATAGGTAGGGCTGAAGTGAAACAAAATATAGTCCGAAGCAACAAACAACTAGGTGTATGTGTGAAACTTAGTCACGTGAATACATTTGGCCCGGGACGAACGAGTGTTTGTGACAACCCAAAACAATAACCCCTCCCTTCCCTATTCGCCTACTCGAAACTTTCGGTCAGTATTCAAACTGTCGCTTTACCAGGAAGGGTCCTTTTAGTGGTCGTTATTAGTTTTGCTCCCCAGTGAGCTAAAAATCTATCTGGCGAAGCAAATGCAAAACTCGTTGGTAAAACCCACTGATATTTTACATGAGCATAGAATTGGTCTTATGTCGCAAGACAGTATAGTTACCTTATGGAATATTTACCATATCAAAGAAGAAATAAAGGACCGGGGGAGGAATTTTTTCAGAAGATTTTGTATACCATAAAGACCTGGATGGTAGATGGGCCAATGCTACACCAGTCGGTGTACTCACGTCCTCAAATCTGGATCATATTATATATCACCAATAAATTGATGTAGTTACCCAGTTGTTGTTCTCAATCACACTTTCGATTTTGTTTCAGTGAAACAATTCATATAGACAAAAAAGGAAATTAAAAAAATGCTGAAATACACATTCGAGAAAGGCGATGGTTGCCTATATACATGCATGTTAGAAAGATATGAAAACAGATGATAAAGTTGAATTTAATTCGGTAAGGAGTAATTATTTGTGCGTACATTTCAATCGCATTTTTTTTAATCAAGGTATGTTTTTCTGATGCTTTATTTTTTAGCATCTGTCGTACTTGCAAATCTGTTTATATGCATCTATATATGTGTTGGGTTTATAGTTATCGTTTAGAATATCTGTGATGAATTTTCGTATTTGTATGATCGGTGTGTGTTGGCTTTCCGTTATTCTAAGTGAAAGTCTTTTTCTTTCTTTTTTACAGCTATGTAAACTTTACGTTCATTTCTTCTTTATAACAATTTGTATTTTTCTATCCTGCCTCGAGTATGCTTGTAAAAAACTTGTAGACAAAACCACAAAACGAAAGTTGACCACATCAGAGAAACCTCGACCCGAATTACAGTACACACCTCCCTAGTGCATAAAACAGCGTAACAGTGCAGGGAACTGATACATGTGATCTATAAACGCTCTCCCCGCACCGGCTCGGCATCGGCATACCAAGAAGAGGTGAAAATGGTAATGGTTTCTCTTTGCGTTATTTACCTTGAAAATCATTAAATATGTGTTACAACATTGGTGTTGCATCGAGTACAAGGTGTGTTCGCATAGGAGATTAAATATGGAACGAGCATTCTTGTTTATATGAGAGAGATCGTATTGGCTAGGTCGTGTGTGCACAAGCGTTGTGTGTGTGTGCACCCGATGTGTGTAAACTTGGCGCTCCGCTTCTGAGTCTGTATAATAGATGAATGCATATGCACGTAGCCGAACATACATGCTCACTCAGACGCATATAGCATAGCCCAGTATCTACTCTCCTGTATATTAGAAGTATAATCCTACAAGTTCAGAAATGGTATAAACCTATAAGCAAGTTTTTATATTTTGTATTGGTTGTATGGCAAGGTAGTTGGCCAAATATCAATTGAAGAGGTAATACTCGTATATATCAAACTGGTGTACTCTTGTTCTTTTTATTTCCAGAATGTCCTAATTTTAGGTATTTGATTTCAGCACTTAGTTTGACCTGTTTACCGCTCTTTGAAATATCTAAATAAGAATATATGGATTTTGTCCTATTGGACGTTACTGAGGGGTTTTTGTTCTTACTCCGGTGGCGTATTGTCCTAGCCGCTGTTGCTGTAGCTGCGTTGGTTTTGGTCCATTTCATGTCACCCGTTCTTTGATTTGTATTTTCGTTGGTAGCAATATACAGTGCTTCAAGTACTTTCCTTTTTTGTCTGGCTAAGGTTTCTTCTAGTATTTCTGCTGCCTCCCATTTCGGTAAATGACTCTTTTCTTTAATGTGAATTACTAATGCACTAGTGTCGCGATGGTATCTGACATCTGTTCTGTGTACGCTGAGCGACATTAAATCAAAATGGACAAAAGCCACCGCAGCTATAGCAACAGCAACTAGGACAATACGCCACCGGAGTAGGAATAAAAAACCCTCAGTAACGACCAATAGGACAAAATCCCCAATATACAGAGACGACCCTGGGTGGGCTCTCCGAAGCCCCTCACAGTGCTCCGTATGCCTTATTTTCTCCTTAACACATTATTTCTCTGAAGAAGCCTATTTGTGCGAAACTAGTCAGAAATAAACTTGGATTCTGATTTATGTCTTCCGCACCCACCTTCACCAACCTGTCACAATGTCTCTCTCTCTCTCTCTCTCTCTCTCTCTCTCTCTCTCTCTCTCTCTCTCTCTCTCTCTCTCTCTCTCTCTCTCTCTTTCTCTCTCTCTCTCTCTCTCTCTCTCTCTCTCTCTCTCTCTCTCTCTCTCTCTCTCTCTCTCTCTCTCTCTCTCTCTCTCTCTCTCTCTCTCTCTCTCTCTCTCTCTCTCTCTCTCTCTCTCTCTCTCTCTCTCTATATATATATATATATATATATATATATATATATATATGTATATATATATATACATACATATATATGCATATATATATAATAAATATACATATATATGTATATATATATACATATATATATATATATATATATATTATACATATATATATATATATATTATATATATAAATATTTCAACAAAAACACAGTGTTAGATAAGAAGAAATGAAATAAATGAATTCCATATATTTCGATCACGGACTGTGATCCTCTTCAGTGGAATACAGAGAGGTAGAGGAAAAGGCATGTCTTATATACAATAAAAATAAGGGACAAGGGTAGGACTCAGGTAGTGTCTAGTGCTTTGCGGGGCAGGTCACCCGCCTTCACCAACGATGGTAACAATTTGTTGACTGCCCAGGTGGTAATGCAGTCAGGTGACCACTGCCCATATGATATATTAAAATGTTGAAAATTTGTTAATCAAGGATGATTCTATTATTTTTCTTTTAAAACTGCATTTTGAATTAAAGATAATCTTTGCCTCATTCCAATCCATATGATGGCCTTCCTTGTCTACATGTTGGAAGACAGCGGAATTATGTTGTGCGTATTTAATTGAATTTTTATGTTCTTGCATCCTAGTATATAAATCTCTACCTGTTTGTCCCCAATATACATTGTTACAATCAGAGCAAGGGAGTTTATACACACCTTGATGTATTTCTTCTCTAGGTCTTTGATTTACATTGACTATTTTCTTAAACAAATTATTGGGATAACTAAAAACAATTTTAATATCTTCCTGTGGAAGAAATTGAGAAATGTCATTTAAGGACCTATTATAAGGCAATTTAATACAGTTTTTGTCCCAACTGAAGTTCTTACTGGAATGGGAAGTGGATCCAAAGTAACTAGTTTTGGCTTTACTTAGGGCTCTGTTTAGAAACCAATCAGGATACCCTATTCTTTTTAATTGATTCCTGATGGTTGTTATCTCCATTTCCAAATAATGTGGACTACATAATCTAAGTGCCCTCAGGAAAAGACCTGAGGCAACACTATATTTAATTTTATCAGGATGGTGACTGAAAAAGTGCACATAACTCCCCGTATGTGTGGGCTTTCTGTACACTGTGAAAGACAATTGGTCCTGATGCCGTATTAATAGGATATCTAAAAATGGTAGTCTATTATCCACCTCCCATTCAACTTTGAATTTAATAATAGTGGCTAAGTTGTTTAGTTGTTCAAAGAAAGCATCAAAAGATCCCCATTCGTCATCCCAAATCGTAAAGATGTCGTCCACATACCTGTACCAAAACATTCCTTGTGGCTTAATGTCTTGTAAAAGCACTGTCTCGAAATACTCCATATATAGGTTAGCTAACACTGGGGAGAGATTGGATCCCATTGAACATCCGAACTGCTGTTTATAATATTGATCTTTAAATGAGAAAGTATATTATAAACAGCAGTTCGGATGTTCAATGGAAAGAGTATGTGTAAAAAAAAAAAAAAAAAAAAAAAAACACGCAGCCTGCAGGATTTTCCGTCTTCTTTTCTGCATGAGGGGACGGAAAGACAGAGAGGGGGGTCGCCGATTTAATGAAGCGGCCTTGCTGTGGATGTGCTGTGTCTTGCGACACTGCTTCTGACCCAGGGCAGTGGGCGAGATGCAGGGATGACCCGACATCCAGGAGGTGCCAAGATAAGAGGGAGGGAAGAGGGTAGAGGGGGAGTGGAGTATGTTGGGGATGGAATGAATGGGAGTGGTTTTCCTGTCTTTGTTTTTTGGCTATCTCCATTGTAAGGGGGAAAAAGCCTTTGGTATATGTATGTATTTATTTTCTATTTAGTTATTTAGTTATTTTTGTCACGAGATAATTTATATGAACCTTACCTAATATTTTAATCTTATTTTAGATCATTCTTTAATTTGGGAAAGATGCACATCATTTATTTACTCGTCCATAGAAAATTTCTCTCAGGTATGTTTCTAAGTCCTTGATTTCAGTTAGAAATTAAAAATAGATTCGAAGCTTTAAGAACTAACGAGGACACAGTCGAGGATATGAATTTGAATTTAGTCAATATCATTAGGGAATCGGCAGAGAAAGTAGGAAGTACAAAAAGTATTAGAGAAAACAAATATTCCAAAGCTACAAATGACCTAATTAAAAGAAGGAGGACAATGCAGATTAAAAGCAGGAGAGACGAAATAGAAAGAGTAGAACTAAATAAGCTTATCAACAAAAGGCAGAGATCAGGAAAAATAAAGAAAAACATGGTAAAATAGAGGAAACTATTCGGAAAGGAAAAAGTATTAAAGGGACTGAGCGCAGACATGATTTAGGAAGACAGCAAATTATATGTTTGAAAGGTAGAACTGGATAAATCATCAACTGCAGAGACAGAATGGTAAAAAGAGTAGAGGAATTCTACCAAGAGCTTTACTCATCGAAGACCGTAGCCGAGTCAATAAGTTCATCTGTAGACGTTAGTAGTGTACCAGAGATTACAAAGGAAGAAGTAGAATTTGCCCTAAAAAATATGAAACGAGGAAAAACACCTGGGGAAGATGGTTTATCGATAGATCTATTGAAAGACGCAGGGAAAGAAGTTCATATTAAGTTAGCTCAGTTGTACACCCATTGCTTACGTCAAGAAAGCGTTCCTGAATCGTGGTGCAATGCTATAGTGATGCAGACTAGAGTGAAAGATATTGTGGAGGCGGTGAAAGAGAGGAAGTGGAATTGGGCAGGTAAGTTAGTGCGAACGACTGATGAGCGATGGAGCAAGTGTGTTACTGAGTGGACGCCGCGAGATAGGAAGCGTGGAAGAGGGAGACCAGACAGGAGGTGGAGAGACGAGATTGAGAAGTTTGCAGGAGTTACTTGGCAGAGGTTGGCGCGGTCATGTGAATCATGGAATGCTAAGAAGGAGGCCTTTGTTCAGCAGTGGACTCAGGATGGCTGATTTGATTTGATTTGATGTTTCTAAGTGACAGAGCAATTACTTTTTGTTGTAAGTGTAAATAATTCATTCATGAATAAGTGTGGTGTTGCACTTAAAAACTTACTTTTCAGATGTAAAAGTGTTTTTATCTTCAGGAATATCCTTCTTTAGTGCCCATCAGTAACTGGGCAACGCCTTTTTTTTTTTTTTTTTTTTTTTTTTTTTAGGTTCATATTGAACCTTTCTCGAGTGTTTTGTATAACAGCAATAAACCTTCTGCAGTGACACAGGAGTTTTCTGATATGTAATCACTCCCCTGAAATATTTTACTGTTAACTCTTTTAATTGACATTCATACTCTTTTCTTTCCTTTTTGTATCTCTCTCTCTCTCTCTCTCTCTCTCTGTCTATATATATATATATATATATATATATATATGTATATATAGACATATATATGTATATATACACAAATATATATATATATATATATATATATATATATATATATATAATTAGTTTCCTGATCTATGGTTTTACAAAAACACCCTTCTTAAGTTTTACAAAAATTATTCTAAGAATCTTCTCGTTAAACATCTGAATCCATGTCCAGCTTTATTCCAACCTTTAACGAAATTCATTAATAGGAGCTCATTATTGTGTCGCCCTCTCCACCTATTCTCATTTTCATCAAAAACTGGTCCAGTAATTCGCCTCAATATTGTATTCTCAAACACCAGTAGTCTTTGTTCCATTTGTTTGAACATTTGTTTGAACAACATAAAAAAAATGAAGTTCAAGATCGTTTATAATGAGGGAAAGAAGAGAAAGTTTAATTGAAAGATGGTACAAAGAAAAGAGAGAAAAAGGTCAGGAAGAAAAAAGAAAACTTCAGAGAGAACAGAAAGGACAGAAATGACCAAGGACTGAAAGGGTGGTTGATATTACAAGAGGAGTAAGTTCAGCTTGAAAATTATGGAATAAAAAACGAGGAAAAAGAGATAGCAAGGGTACTTAAGATTAGAGCAACGTAGATAAAAATAGTAGACAATCATAAATGTATTACTGGAGTAGAATGAAAGGAAGAACATTTACAAGTAAAAAAAATAAAAAATAAAAAAATGACATAGAACAAAATAAATACCACACGTGGCAATGAGTAGTGAGGTGGACATACATGAAAAAGTAGAAGTACTTAGGTTAGGTATGCATAAACGATGAGGAAGACTAATGAAAATAGAATTCAAATCATAAAACATGGTGAATGAATTACTGAATAACACATCAGAACTAGTAGAGAAATTCAAGAATATTTTTGTAAGGAATAATATAAAGGAAGAAGAGACAAAAATTAGTAAAATCTTGAGAGAGAGAGAGGGGGGAGAGGGGGGAGGGAGAGGGGGGGAAGTGGAAAGAGACATCGTGGTGGCATACATCCCTTCAAAAACAAGATCATAGAATCAATGAGAACCACAAACTGGCAATATGAAAAATAACAGAAAAAAATTAACCATGACGGTTTATTGTGAAGAAGTAAAATGGGAAGAATGAGAGCCAAGAAGAAATGATGAGTCTGGGTAAATAAATTCTTGATCATAAAAAATTAATGATATAATGACTAAATGGGTAAAAGAACCGGCAAGGTATAGTGTCAAAGACACACCTACAACACTGGATTTGATTTTATCCAAAGAATCTGATGTAATTGAAAAAGTGGATTATAAGTGCTAATAGGTAAGAGTGATCATGTGGCTCTTGAATTTATGATGAAGTTGGGGAAGATATAAATAAGGAAAATAGAATAAAATTATGCAAAGTGGAAAAATATTTGAATAAATGAAATAGGCGTAGTTTAGTGAGGGAATATAAATCTTCCTAAAAATTTACAATACAGGAGTGAAGTGTATGCGCCAATAGTGGAGAAAACACACATACAATGACTGATTCAATGAAAGATGGCAAACACAATGACAAAAACTGTAAAGGAACCAGAAATGAGAGAAGAGGAAAAGAATTTTAAAAAAGACGTACTTCATAAGAGTAAGGATCGAAGTAAGATGTTCAGTAGATTTGCAAATGGTAATTATCCAAGTTGAACACTTAATACTGAAGCAAATGAAAAAAGAAAATAAAGATAAAAATAGAATAAAGCAAGTTGAAATACTGAATTAAATCTTCCAGTTACCAATGAACAAGGAAAAGATGTTGAAGGTCGAAACCTAAAGGAGTACAGATAAGGAAGATAAGAACATAAGAATAAAGGAGACTCCAACACAGCATAAGGCATTTTTACTTCTTACTTACTTCTTACTTCTGCTCCCAGGTAGGTTTTCAGCCCGTCTGGCGGGCCAGCGCACCTCTCCAGTTAGTCCTCTCAAAGCTTTCTTCTTCCATCAAATCCTCTAATTTTCCTGATCCATTTATCTCTAGGATTTCTTCAATTCCATCTTTTCATCTATTCTTCGGTCTACCTCTAGATCTTCTACCTTCTGGTCTCCAGTTCCATCTTTTCTTTGTAATTCTTTCTTCATCCATTCTCTCCACGTGCCCAAACAACCATAGTTGTGCTTTTTCTATTTTGTTTCTAATTGATGTTACTCCAATCAATTCTCTTATTTCATCATTTCTAATTCGATCTCTTCTGGTTTTATTTACTATAGCTCTTAACGTTTTCATTTCTACCGACTGAATTCTGCTCCAGTCTCTTGATGTTAATGTCCAGCTTTCAGCAGCATACATTAAATTCGGTCCCAAAACTGATTCAAAAATAGTTTTCTTTGCCTCCGTAGGAACATATTTATCTTTTAGGATAGGATACAAGGCACAGACACCTCTACTGTACTTTGATATTCTTTCAGTTATCTCTTCTCTATTCTTGCATCCATCTTTTGTAAACACGCTTCCCAGATACTTAACACACTGTGCTTCTTTAACATATTCATTTTCAATCATTATTTCTGCAATGTCATCATTTTCTTTTGTGACTGTTAGTATTTCATTCATTGAATAATAATGTCTAGCCCCGCCTCGTCAAAGCATTTTCCCAACAATTTAGAGTTCTTTTCACTGTAATCTGTTGTTACTCCAGTAGGCAATGTCATCTGCATACACTAGTATATCTCCATCCCCTTCTCCCTGACCTGCTATTCTCTTTTTATACTTTTTAATAATGCTATCCATATATGCTATGAATGATAATGGGGACAGCACACTTCCTTGTTTCACTGCTGTTGTTACATCAAACCATTCATCTTTCTCATAACCAGTCCTAACAAGGCACGAGCACTGCTTATATCTACTCTCTATGGCTTCTGCAGTTTGCTTGTCACTCCACTAAACATTTCCATAATTTATTTCTTGGAACATAAGAATGAAGGAGACTCCAAAACACCATAAGGCATACACTAGGAAATTCAATATCCATCACCACCTATCATCTCTATTCATAAAGTTATCTAAACTTTTCTTAAATCAAATAACAGTTTCAGGGCTCACTACAAGGTTACTAAAAGTCTATTCCATTCGTTAACACCTCCATTGGTAAACCAGTTCTTGTCCATTTCCTTCTTGATGTCATAGACGGTATAACTGTTTTTATCTATTTCTTTCTAGAAGCTATAAACAGTACAGCAATGAAAGTGTGTGAAGCTATTTAAGTACTCGAAAACCTGGAAGAGAGAAAAGTTTCAGGGCCAAATATGATTTCAAATTGGAATTTGAAAGTATAGAAAACATTTAATGAGAAAAAAATGCATCAACTGATTGTATATTCCATATCAGAAGGGAAGGTGACACTGGACTGAAAATCTGCTGATGAGGTACCAGTATTCAAAGAAGGAAGCAGAGCAAAACCACTGAACTACAAAACAGTTTATTTGGCTATTGCTATAACTAGATTTTGGGGAGTTTCGTTGTCAATCATTTGGATTAGGAAAGGGAAAGCTTTGTGTAGTCAATTTGACAGGGGTTGATTTGCTGTATAAGAAATAAGGTTGGGTAGATTATATATATATATATATGGATTTAGAAAATGCTTTCGACATGGTGTCACACAAAAAATTGATATGGAAGTTAAAAAGCGTTGGACTTAAAAGTAATACATTAAGATTAGTACATGATATTTCAAGTAATAGATATGCAGGCAGTAATGAGAGATGAGATGTCAGACGGGGGAAAGGTGACTAATGGTGTATCACAGTCCTTACTCCTGGCACTTGTAATAGTTTTACTGCTTAACAATGATATCATAAATTAAAACTTTTTTTTGCAAATGCTACAAATCTCATGATTGAAATAAAACGTACAAAGGGTTGTATATTGCTATTGGAAGACCAAGATAAGATTTACTAATGGAACCAAGGGTGAAAGGTGAACTTCAAAATAAAATTAGAAAAGCCAGACGATAAGTTATAAGGTAGGGATGGGTTAATTGTAAGGGGAAGAAAAGAAAAAGAGCTGGAATTTTAATCAAACACGATTTGTCGCCGAAAAATAATATTGGGAAAATAACAGAAAAATATTACAAGTTGTTGATGAATATAAGAGTGGAGTTTATCACCTGAAGGAGGATTAATATATATATATATATATATATATATATATATATATATATATATATATATATATGTGTATATGTATATATATTATATGTGTATATATATATATATATAAATATATATATATATATATATATATATATATATATATATTAATAATAAAGTTTTACTGACCCAAGGCTGAATATATGCAGTAGTGGTGTAGTCACTACACCTAAAAAACGAAAGCGCAATATAGGGTGTAGAAACGATTGTAGCAAAGATGAAACCAAGCCTAAATAATCAGGCATAAAAAGAAAGTTGAAAAAAGTGGGTTTCCACACTGAAAGGGTGAAGAAGGAGAGGTTGTTGTGGTAGGGATTTTTAGATTAAAAAAAAACAAAACAAAAAAATTGACAGAGGATCTCATAGTATAGGATAATTAATAGATTAACATGAAATCAACGAAAATATGAAAAGAGTAAGAATGCTTAAAAGATGTTAAGAAGTACAGTTTTTCACAAATATGAATATATTTATATGATAAGTTCGAAGAAAATATAATTCAGGTTGATAACATGAATTAGTTTATGCTAAAATTTGATTAATAGAGATATAGAAGCACACACACACACACACACACACACACACACACACACACACACACACACACACACACACACACACACACACACACACACACACACACACACACACACACACACACACACACACACACACACACACACACACACACACACACACACACACACACACACACACACACACACACACACACACACACACACACACACACACACACACACACACACACACACACACACACACACACACACACACACACACACACACACACACACACACACACACACACACACACACACACACACACACACACACACACACACACACACACACACACACACACACACACACACACACACACACACACATACAGACACGCACACACACACACACACACACACACACACACACACACACACACACACACACACACACACACACACACACACACACACACACACACACACACACACACACACACACACACACACACACACACATACACAGTGATGCTTGAGTGCGAGGATATTTTCATTACGAAAAGAATTGCAGTGTCCGAAAAGAAACTTAGGTATGTTTCTTAAGTATGTGTGTATATAATAATGACACGGGAAGGAGGAAATTAAATGGATGAAGTAATTGCTATCGCCGAGAACAGAGTAATTACAATGTAGTCATGGAAGGAATGGAATTGGAAATGACGATGAAAACCAGGAGAAAAAAATACTGGAGGAACAAGTATCAGACTTATTTGTCGGAAAAAGAGAAACAGAGAGGGTGACAAGGGGTAGATGGTAATAAAAAGGTTAATAAAAGTGGGTGGTGGGGAAAGCAGAGCTTGAGAAGAATATCAAATAAGGAAAAAGAATATCAGGTTTGGATAGTTTCAAGAAAGTATAAAATGTTGGGGGGGGATTTCGGGGTTTGATGTTCGGGTGGAAACAATATTGGAAAAGTGGGAGGATGTTACACTGTATTTCCCTAAATCAAAATATAGCCTCATTTAGTAAAGTCAGTTAATTTTAGCACATATAGGTATCCCGTGCTTATCAACTCCAGACGAATTCATTCAGCTTTAGGAAATCTATCATCCAAATCGTTTAAAATGTGATCAGGAGATTTGCTCGATGTATTGGTAATCGTGGTCATCAGTCGTAGGTGTCTCAGCTTGCAAATAAAAAGAGTGCTACCAACTGTAACCCTCCGTCAATAGCAACACGCGTTTGTGGACCACCATAAATGGGGGTTTTGGAAGAGGGGCATCAGTGAAAGCGAATACAGTTTGTGAGGACTACGTAGAGCTGCGGCGGGGAGATGAAGGTCGTGCGCGCGATATTACGCTTCCGACGGGTATATTTTATATACAAGTCAATTTATGTACGAATGGGGAATTGTGCTGAATGTGCAAAAGGGAGAGAGAGAGGCTGAAGGTCATTAGTGGGAGAGAGTGGAGGGGGAGGGAGAGTTTGAAGGAAAGAGAGAAAGTGGAGGGGAAGTGGACAGGAGGAATAAACCGCGCGTGGAGGAATGAAAACCGTTGAAGAGCTGATAAGTGTAGAGTACATATAGAGGATATCAATAAGCTGGAGGGCTGAAGGTATGATTGAGGAGACAGTGTTGGGGGTGACAGGGAGAAGCTAAACACACAAACGAGGGTTAACCCCAAGACACCCGGAGGTTTTTCTTTAACTCGGCACAATTGATTGTCGTTAATCATAATAAGATCCTGAAGGTGACACTGATTTTGCATTTGTTTTTCTAAATATATATATATTTTTCCGCTTCCATGTTAAAATATTGCCTTCAGATTGAGCAAATCATCCGATGTTTTAAGAAAGAACAAAATATTTAGATAAACCTCGGAGCAGGGCCATGGAAGAATGGGAATTAGGAGGTGAGAAGGAGTTTGAGGAAGATATAAAAAAGAAAAAGATTAGAGTTTATTATAAGTTTGAATGACCTTAGTTGTGATAGAAGAAATTGGAGAACGTTGGGGGAGAATCAGAAGCTGAAAGAACTTGAAGGTGATCATAAAGCTTGAAGAAGGATGGAGTGAGTGACAGAAATTGGAAAGGGTGGAGGTTGTGATTGCACTGGAAGACGATGAAGAGAGTAATAGAATCTATAGCAGAGTTGAGTCAATAACAGATATAGTGGTTCAGAGTTGATAATTGAGTTTGGAAGATGCTGGAATTTTATAAAGAAATTGGTAAAAGCTGGGGAGAAGATAGTGAAAAAAAAAACATATAAACCTGAAGATAATGATAGGAATTGAGGGAGGCCAGACCTAGCAAAAGAAATTTAGAATTTGTCATTGATTGTTGAATATTATGGTAGTTCTGGATTGTGATAGTAGTTAGAAGAGTTTTGAAGTAGAGATAGAAATAGAAAATTCTTGGAGTTAGCTATATAAAGTGCACGAGTGTGATAGTGCTGACAGAAATTGGAGGAGGAGATATATTGTGATAGGAATTGAAGGAGGCTGAAAGTAGTGATAAAAGTCAATTAAATGTTGTGATGGTAACTGAAGGAGGCTGAAGTTCCTGAAAGAACATAAAAGATCTAGAAGTGGTGATGAGAGACAGAGAACTTCAGTATTTAACGAAACCTACCAGCGTTTCTATCCCTGGGGTCATTATTACGCCAAAGGAATATACTCGTAGGCATATGAATAGTAAAGGAGTTTTAGGGATGACAGGTGGAGAGGGGGATAATAATAAAAATTAAAAGCAATCAGTAAGTGACTGAGGAGAAAAGGCAATATAAAATAGTGATTTTGAGAGGCAAAAGAAGTAAGCGGTAATGACAAAACCATTAGAACATTAAAGTAACATCACTACATTATAGGAAGGAAAAGGAGAAATAAAATTGCAATTGTGGGATGATTGAGATAAGTGAAAGAGTCAAGATGAGGAAGAGAAATATGAAGAGAAGAAAATGAAGACAAAATAAAGAAAACGGGAAAAGAGAGATGGAAGAACGAAAAAAAATATGATCCAAATATGTGTGTGTATGTTTGTGTTTGTGTTTACCATTCCTTTAAAAACAAAATAAGATATAAGAAACAAAACAAATATGAACTGGATAATGGAAGATGGTATAAAAAAGAGACAATACAAACGGAAATTGTAACAGAATATAATAGAAAGATGGAGGTAATGGAAGAAAGGACAGGAGTGGAGAGAAAGGAGTAAAACCAACATGGAGGAGGGGAGGATGTTGAGGGAGTAACGAGGGGAGGAGGGTACGGACGGTTCTTGTGAGTAAGAAGGACATAACTCATATACAATCCAGCTAATCCAAGAACGAATCCGAAATTGTGCTGAATATCCGACAACGAGGCGAGGGACGGCGGTCATTAGCTGGAGGGAGTGGGTGGGAGGGCAAGGGTTACAAGGGTGCAGAGGTGCAGAGAGAGGTACACGCATGAGAAACAGAAAATGAGAGGGGAAGAGGAAACATACATACATACATACATACATACATACATACATACATACATACATACATACATACATACATACATACATACATACATACATACATACATACATACATACATACATATATGCATACATACATGTACACATACATACATACATACATACATACATACATACATACATACATACATACATACATACATACATACGTACATACATACCTTACCTTACCGTCGTGCCATATCCTCTTGGACTTCGGCAACATACATACATATATACATACATACATACATGCATGCATGCATACATACATACATACATACATACATACATACATACATACATACATACATACATACATACATACATACATACATACATACATACATACATACATACATACATAAATACATACATACATACATACATAAATACATACATACATGTATGCATGCATGCATATATACATACATACATACATACATACATACATACATACATACATACATACATACATACATACATACATACATACATACATACATACATACATACATACATACATACATACATACATACATACATACACACATACATACATATATACATACACACGTACATACATATATAGAAAGAGACAGATACAGACAGACAGACATAGAGAGAGAGAATGAGAGAGAGAGAGAGAGAGAGAGAGAGAGAGAGAGAGAGAGAGAGAGAGAGAGAGAGAGAGAGAGAGAGAGAGAGAGAGAGAGAGAGAGAGAGAGAGAGAGAGAGAGAGAGAGAGAGAGTGAGAATGAGAAAGAGGAAGGGGTAAAGAAGAAAGAAGAGTAGGGAGAAGTGAAGTTGGAGGAGAAGGATGATCAAGATGAGGATAAGGATGAGGATGAGAATGAAAATGA
>NC_134795.1:5418782-5421282 GCF_046742065.1 Oratosquilla oratoria | reverse complement strand
ATAACCAATTTCCCACATCATTCTTGTAGTTGAAGGGATTTTGTGGTGAGATTGAAATAAAAATACATTTGAAAAAGGGTACCAGGCTCAGAACTAATATTTATGAGAATGTCATTGCAGCTTATATATGCCAAAAAGTGCCATGTGCAACTTCTTTTATGTTTAAACTATCTCTGCAATAATTTTTGAGTGAAAAGTTTAAATAAAAATAATCACGATTTTTATTTTGACCTAGTAAAGGTCACCCAGGGTCAAATTTATTTATGCTAATAAAAGCGCATATTCTTCTCATATTACAAAGGCAAAGGCGGAGCATGCCGACAGGAGACCTTTTGATCCATATCTAGGTCGGATGCGAAAAAAAAAAATCATATTAATAATAAAATAATAAATAAAAACTATGATAATGTAAATAACAAATAAAATACATAAATAAATGCATAGGTATAGTTAAATAATAAACAAACAGGTAAATAGTAAATAATAATAAATTGACATATAACTAATAATAAATCAAAATCAGACAGACAAATGATAACAAAACAAAAACAAATAATATAAGATAAATTATAATCATTACAGCATCTTACTTAGGTATTTATCTAAATGATTCTTAAAGCTTTGAACTGAACTACATTGCACTACCTGTGCAGGAAGTTTATTCCATTCATTAACTACACGGTTGGCAAAGTTGTTTCTACCTACTTTCAAATTGAATCTATTTCCGGACAGTTTGAGACCATTGTTTCTTGTCTGATTATAGAAAAAAATATGCAAATATTTACGTATTAGGTCGTCTGAAAATATGTAAGACTGAGAGACCTTTCAAGCACTCGGTGTTTCTTATGCCAAGTGAAACCCCAACATGTGTAATGATAACAAAACATTTCTCTAATCTAAACTAGTGTATTCCATATTAATGACGAACTTATCCTGCTATTTCGTATTGCCTTTCTTCTCTCAAATTCAACTTCCTACCTTCCTAACATGTACATAGAATATTGTAATTCTTAGATGTCTTCTAGCCTTCTTTTATTTGATTAAAATTTCAGTCTCTACAGCACAAATTGTTCCTTTTTTCTCTTTCTCTGGGTCGCGTTTATATAATATCAATTAGACGTCGCCTTCCCTTTCTTTCTCTTCATTTTTAACTTTCATTTGATCTCCTTTGCTCTGCAATCTCCCTGAGTGCATGTACCAACGCGAGTTTTACTTGTTTTATTAACCTGTTTATCCTGCATTTATATTCCCCTTCAAGAAAAGCCATCAACATTACTTTTTCATAACACACACCTACCCCTTTTATCTGTTCTATTTCTTCTATTCTACTTGATATTCAGGTGTTCCAGTGTTTTCCGCTAATGCGTATTTAAGTCTCATCTCATCAGTGGTTTGTGATGTCTCCCATCTTGCTCATTATATACATTAATTATATGGTTGTAAGCTCAGTAGTATAATAGAAAATATCACAGGTGATTCAAGATATTAAACATAGTCTCCAGTAATAAACGAATGCAACTGGAGTTTGGTTCATAGAGGTCTCAATAGTCACCAAAGGTTTGTCCACATCAAACTTATACATTCTATACCCGTCACAGAGTCTTTACCAAAAGGGTGCCAGGGATAAAAAAAAAAAAAAAAAAAAAAAAAAAAAAAAAAAAAAAAAAAAAAAAAAAAAAAAAAAAAAAAAAAAAAAAAAAAAAAAAAAAAAAAATCCTGATGGCTTCCAAAGAGAAACTACTCCTCCTTAAGGGAGAGGTCAAAGTTAGCTCATACCAAATTTGACTGAAAATTTCTTTATAAGTCAATACATAATGTTATTCTGTCTCCTTCGTTTGTAGTGTGGTTACTCTCACTCTCTCAATTTTTGCATATGAAACTCCACTTACAATTCTGTGAATTATATTGCGTCACCTTCTCTCGGACTTCTTTATGGTAAAATTTCATTTTTTCTTTTCACAAACCTTTCCTTTCCTTTCGTTGACTTTTATTTCTATCTCCCCACTTATCTCAAATATGTGCCCTACGAGGAAGCTAGGCATGATAGCCTTTGTCGTAGCTCGGGGATTTAAGATCGCATGCCCATAATGAGGTTACAAGATGACTCCGTTGGTTTTGAGCCTCACACACATCCTTTAGCGTCCTGCTGTGTATAATCAAATCTAGAAAACCCAAAATGTCTGATTTCTGAACCCTGAACTCTAGCGTGATATTATAATCAGTGTATTTTTCTTTCGTTCTTAATCTTTGATCCACACTATAAACTATCATTCCTTATCCTAATTCATTCGTACCTTTATTTTTCAATGTTTTCATCTTGCAACTTGTAGAAAAGGAAGTCTACTTATTTCCAAGGGCAATTTATAATTACTTTACATGCATCAAACTACGATGGTGAACTAAATAAGCATTAAAAACAGCCACCGCCCTTTTTAATTGTTACCTTTTGTTTTATAACTGAGAAGATATGAACCGAATATTTCAAAAGAAAATATGCTAC
>NC_134795.1:5408782-5413782 GCF_046742065.1 Oratosquilla oratoria | reverse complement strand
GACTCAGAGGTGACTTGATACAGTTCTTTGAAATTCTAAAGGGAATTGACATCAAAAATGACAAAATTTTCACATTGAATGAGAATCAGACAAGAAACAATGGTCTCAAACTGTCCGGAAATAGATTCAATTTGGAAGTAGGTAGAAACAACTTTGCCAACCGTGTAGTTAATGAATGGAATAAACTTCCTGCACAGGTAGTGCAATGTAGTTCAGTTTGAAGCTTTAAGAATCATTTAGATAAACACCTAAGCAAGATGCTGTAATGATTATAATTTATTTTATATTATTTGTTTTTGTTTTGTTATCATTTGTCTGTTTGATTTTCATTTATCATTAGTTATATGTCAATTTATTATTATTTACTATTTACCTGTTTGTTTATTATTTAACTATACCTATGCATTTATTTATGTATTTTATTTGTTATTTACATTATCATAGTTTTATTTATTATTTTATTATTATTATGATTTTTTCGCTTCCGACCTAGATATAGACCAAAAGGTCTCCTATCGGCATGATCCGCCTTTGTAATCCTTTGTAATATATATATATGTATATATATATATACATATCTATATATATATATATATGCGTGTATATATATATATAAAATGATGATAGTGATATGGTTCAATGTCACAAACTCCTCCCTACCGGGCTTTGTAGGGTGGACTTTAATGAACTATGCCGTTCTTTCAACTTCGCTTGTGGCAGGATTCGAACGGCCATCCCTACGACCTTCGCCTCATGTAACGACGTCCTAACCCGCTCAGCCAGCGAGATTCCTTATATATATATATATATATATATATATATATATATATATATATATGTATATATATATATATATATATATATGTATATATATGTATATATGTAAATATTCAAATCAGCCGTCATTCACTAATACAAGGTAGCTTGACATAATAGCCCTTATTGAAACTCGAACTGCTGTCACGCGATGACCCTATTGGTGGACCTTTAATCAACATTCATCTAACTTCCTGCTTCCAGACACCAGCGCTCCCGTCCACTAAACCGTGATATGCTCATTAAGATTTCATTGTTTGTACATTTATTCTGTCGTAAAAAAAGAAAATTGACGAATATAATATATCTAGAGACATAATTTTGTATTTCTATGGAAAAAGATATTGCTAAAAGAACATTAAATTTGGCTAATATATATATTGCCTTACCCATCTAATTTTGATCATTCTTTCACAAATTTTAGCTATCGTACTTGTAAGAGAGACTGGTCTATAGTCAGTAGGGTCTTCCTTGTTTCCCCCTTTATATATTGGTACTATATTTGCTCTCTTCCAATCTTCTGGAAGTTTTCCTTCTTTCAGTGAACTGCTTATTAGACTATGTATTTTGTCTGTTAGTTCTTGCATTCTCTCAAAATCCAGTTTGGCATTTCATTTGGTCCATGCGGTTTTCTGACATTAAGATTGCTCAAGTGATTCATTATTTCTTTCATTGTTACTTCTATCTCTTTCATAGGGGGGACTTTCTCCTCCCACTCGACATCTCTAAGTTGTATGTTCTTCCTCGTAAACACCGATTTAAAATGCTTGTTCATAATTTCTGCCATTTCTATTCCCTCTCTGTATTCAACTCCTCCTTGTCGTAGTTTCGTAATTCTTGTTTGCTTTTCAGTTTGTTATTAACAAATCTGTAAAATAGTTTTGGTTGATCTTTACATTTTTCTATGACATCTTTTTCGTATTTTCTTTTTCCTTCTCTGCACACTTATACATATTGAATTCTATAACTAGTATATATTTTTCATTTTCAGGTCTTTTGTCTTTCTTCCATTTTATCCAAGCTTTATCCTTTTTGTGTTTTTAACTCCCTACATCTTTTGTTGTACCAACACTTTACATATCCTTTTTCTCGTTTTTGTCTTGGGACATACTTTTCCACTCCTTCTTTATAAAATTTTTGTCAAAATATTCCATTTCTCTTCTACTGTTGTTTCCTCCTTGTGTATTCTTTTCCAGTCTGCTTTATGAAAGAATTCTCTTATTTTATCAAAATTTGTTTTTCCATACATCAATCTTCCCTTTCTATATTGTTCGTTTTTTTCCATGCATTTTTCCTCATTTAGTTTTAGTTCAAACAATAAGTGGTCACTTTTACTTATTGGTGTCTTATATTTAATCTTGTCCACTACTTCAGGTTCTGATGTGATTATTAGGTCCAGTCTCGATGGTTCTTCCTCATTTCTATACCTAGTGTTCTCTTTCATCCACTGCGTCATTGTATGTTTTATAATCATATCAAGTAGTACATTTTCCCATAGGTCGTCTCCACCCTTCACTGTCATCTCTTCCCAGCAGATCTCTTTACAATTAAAGTCATCCATTATAACTATTCTTCCTCCATTTTCCATTATCATATTTAGTATTATCCTTGTGTCTTCTAACATATTTTTGTGTTCTCTCTCTTCCCACGAAGCCGTTTTATGAGGCATATAATTTACCACAAATTTCCTGCTCTTCCCATCCCTGTCTTCCACTCCTATCATGATCATCTCTACTCTATTCTTTCCATATGTGACATTCCTCACGTTTATATCCTTCATGGTCAGGAACATAACTCCACCCCTTTGTTTTACCTCTCTGTTTCTAATTCAATAATTATATGCACCATGCCCTACATTGTTGGGTGGTACTAGACCCTTTCAATTTTGTCTCTACAATTCCCATTATGTCCGGTTCTTTTTCCTTCAGGTAATCATTCAGTTCATTCAAGCCTGTTATTAAGCCATCTATATTTGTGAAGGACACTTTTAATTTTCTGCTACCTCCATCCTGTTTTTTGTTTCCCTTCCGTTTTTCTCTGCTATGAAGCATTTCCTTACTTTTATATCCACTTCTCTCCAATAGAATTTTTCTTTGACTTTGTGTAACCATAATCTCACAGATTACAACACAATGGAAAACTACACAGCAAACTCTCACCGCCACAGCCTTGGTCTCAGGATTCTGCTGTCTACGCTGATGTGCAGCCTATCCCACTCTCTACTTGTGGCGGAAGTTTGGACCAAATCGCTGACCTTCGGATTTCCCCCCAAATTCCATGGGGTACCCCCTTTGAGATTTTCTGGGTTTTGGGTCATTTTGGTCACCTCCAGCGATTTAGCCGCTATGACACCCACAGGTCCGGGGCGGCCTGGGATGCCCTGCAGTGCAATGGCACACCAGTCAGGCACACGGTATCCCTGCCACAGGCATAAAGGTCAAAATCTCAAAGGGGGTACCCCATGGAATTTGGGGGGGAATCCGAAGGTCAGCGATCTGGTCCAAACTTGCGCCACAAGTAGAGAGTGGGATAGGGTGCACATCAGCGTAGACAGCAGAATCCTGAGACCAAGGCTGTAGCGGTGAGAGCCCTCCAAATTTCGGCCTTTTGACGTTTATGCCTGTGGCAGGGATACCGTGTGCCTGACTGGTGTGCCATTGCACTGCAGGGCATCCCAGGCCGCCCCGGACCTGTGGGTGTCATAGCGGGTAAATCGGTGGAGGTGACCAAAATGACCCAAAACCCAGAAAATCTCAAAGGGGGTACCCCATGGAATTTGGGGGGGAATCCGAAGGTCAGCGATCTGGTCCAAACTTGCGCCACAAGTAGAGAGTGGGATAGGGTGCACATCAGCGTAGACAGCAGAATCCTGAGACCAAGGCTGTAGCGGTGAGAGCCCTCCAAATTTCGGCCTTTTGACGTTTATGCCTGTGGCAGGGATACCGTGTGCCTGACTGGTGTGCCATTGCACTGCAGGGCATCCCAGGCCGCCCCGGACCTGTGGGTGTCATAGCGGGTAAATCGGTGGAGGTGACCAAAATGACCCAAAACCCAGAAAATCTCCCCATGGAATTTGGGGGGGAATCCGAAGGTCAGCGATCTGGTCCAAACTTGCGCCACAAGTAGAGAGTGGGATAGGGTGCACATCAGCGTAGACAGCAGAATCCTGAGACCAAGGCTGTGGCGGTGAGAGCCCTCCAAATTTCGGCCTTTTGACGTTTATGCCTGTGGCAGGGATACCGTGTGCCTTACTTTTATATCCACTTCTCTCCAATAGAATTTCTCTTTGACTTTGTGTAACCATAATCTCACAGATTACAACACAATGGAAAACTACACAGCAACACACATACGAACATACATACACACACACCACCAACCTCTTCCTTCACGTGACCAAACCGTGAAGTACCCCTGATTCCTAAGAACACCTTTTACCCATATCCAATATACTATGTAACCTAGATTAATAACCATAATATATTTATGAGCAGAAAGAACTAAACATTCTAACCATTGTAAAATATAATAGTATCCAAGACTTATATCACTGTAATAAATGTAATGATATTAGATACCGTGCACCATTCTTTTGAGGTGGTAGGAAAGCAGACAAGGAAGGTCTGCCAGTGTAATCATTTTCGAAATAGACTTCTCGATAAGTCTTTGAGATTTTGATTTCCCCCACCTACGGCTAGAACATTTACACTTTGTTCTATTCTCGTTTGTTTTCCTTAGCTTCTATTCTTCTTAATTTCTCTTCCTCTCTTTCCTCTTTATTCATCTCTCTTTTTATCCATACCTGTTTATATAGAGCACATTTTGCTAGTTTCCCTGTTTTTGCTAAGATATTCTCTGCCGTCCTTTGTGACCTGAATTTAACATTAATTGGTCTGGTCTTATCTGTATTGTATTTCCTTAGTCTATATATTTCTTCAATTTCTTTCCCTGTTTCTTGTTCATGTTCTTGAACTACTTCTAATATCTTGTTTACTTTTCCTTCTTCTCCTTTACTCTTGTAGTCCTATTTGGATTATGTTTCTCTTCTATCCCTTATATAATTATACTTTTTTTTTATCCGCTAAGTCTCTTATTATATTTTCCTTCTCTCTCATCACTTTAATAACTGTGTCCTTAGTTTGTCTTTTCATCTGTTGTTTTATTGTATCTCTAAATTCAATTTT
>NC_134795.1:5381282-5386282 GCF_046742065.1 Oratosquilla oratoria | reverse complement strand
GCATATGAGTTTGTCAATAAAGTTCTTTACTACATGTTCTGCTGTCTTGTTTGGTAGGGGGGAAAGAACATAGAATGATGAAAAATGGTCGAAACAGACAAAGAGGTATTGGTTTCCGGTATGTGTAAGTGGTAACTTAATAAGATCAGCAGCGACTGTGTCGAAGGGTTTAAAAGGAGTAGGGTAAGTTAGAATTTGAACTTGACCGACTGATATGACATTTGTGAATCGCACAAGGATGACAAGCGTCAGTGAAGGTGTGTATATCTTTCCTCCTTGTTAACCGGAAGTAGTGCAATCTGGCTTGTGTAACGCATTTCTCCTTGCCAGGGTGTGCAGTAGTGGGGAGATTATGTATGAGCTTTAAAAAAATCTGAAATAAGATCCAATGGAACTACAACTTGAATCACTGCGGACTCGAGGAAGTATGTGACACGTTTCAAAAGAGGGTCTGATCTCTGCGCTGCAGCAACGCGTTTGTGTAGGAGTTACTGAAATAGGATTCTGGGTGATGGCCACAAGTAAATGCAAGGTAATGTACATAGGTAAAGATAACAGTAAGTACGATTACAAGTTATTTGGAAATTCGTTAACAAAAGTGGATAGTGAAAAAGATCTCGGCGTAATTATCAGTAACGACCTCAAGTCATCCAAGCAGTGTATTTCATCCTCTGAGAAAGCGAATAAGATTCTAGGACTGATTGCGCGATCTTTTGATTTCAAAAGTCCATCACTCATTAACAAGCTATATAAATCATTAGTTCGTCCACATTTGGAATATGCTGTTTCCGTATGGTCACCGAATCTCATTAAAGACATTGACAGACTGGAAAAAGTACAACGGCGAGCCACAAAACTGATTCCAAATATCAAAAATAAATCATACGAAAATCGACTAAAACATATGAATCTGTTTTCCCTAAAAAAGCGTAGACTCAGAGGTGACTTGATACAGGTCTTTAAGATTCTAAAGGGAATTGACAACATCAAAAGTGACAAAATTTTTACATTGAATGAGAATCAGACAAGAAACAATGGTCTCACGCTGTCCGGAAATAGATTCAATTAAGGAAGTAGGTAGAAACAACTTTGCCAACCGTGTAGTTAATGAATGGAATAAACTTCCTGCACAGGTAGTGCAATGTAGTTCAGTTCGAAGCTTTAAGAATCATTTAGATAAACACCTAAGCAAGATGCTGTAATGATTATAATTTATTTTATATTATTTGTTTTTGTTTTGTTATCATTTGTTTGTTTGATTTTCATTTATTATTAGTTATATGTCAATTTATTATTATTTACTATTTACCTGTTTGTTTATTATTTAACTATACCTATGCATTTATTTATGTATTTTATTTGTTATTTACATTATTATAGTTTTTATTTATTATTTTATTATTTTTTTTTTTCGCATCCGACCTAGATATGGACCAAAAGGTCTCCTGTCGGCATGCTTCGCCTTTGTAATATGGCAACTGAGAACCTCTGCAACTAGGTTCGCTTTCCTTGAACAAAATTAAAGGTTGGAATGAACTCTTGTAAGTTAAGGAACCAGTGGGCAATTTTCCCTGAAAGATTCTTTCTTTTGAAGAGATGTAACATTGGTTGATGATCTGTATATATGTGTATTTTGTAACCAAGGATGACCTCTTTCAAATGTTTGAGTGCGTATGTAACTGCTAAAGCTTCTATGTCTGTGATTGAATAATTTTGCTCGTGTTTTTTTTTAAATGTGACTCTCATAGGCACTTGGTCTGAGTTTTGTGCCGTGTTGTTGCATGAGGACTGCGTGAAGTCCTGTGTAGGAGGCATCAATGTAGATAGTAAAAGGAAGCTTGCGGTTTGGGAAAGGAAGGACAGGTGTTTTGGTTAAGGCTTTCTTTAAGACATTAAAGTATTTTTCTTGGTCAATGCAGGGAGGAAATTATTTGCATAAAATATGCCATTTTGAGCAGGGTAAATTATTATGCTATGTTGCTTCATCAATGTTAAGCCTATGAGGATATCAGCACGAAAGTAAACATCAGCTGCGTAGGTGGTAGCTGGAATGGATGGGCACTCATCTTGGAAACTAATATCTAGGAAGAATTTACCAGTGATAGGGAATGGTACGCCATCTACATTGCAAAGGTTGACGTCGTGGGGTTCCAAAAAAAAAGTGACACGTTTTGTTTCAGCACGGAATTTGTGAAAATTGTATACTGAAATGATGTTAACTGGGGACCCGTGTCGAAATTTTTTTTCACTTTCGAGTTGCTAGACGTGACATTGAAATTTAAGGAGTGGGAATACTTGTCTGGGATATCCAGGGTATGTACCGGTAGAGTTGATGATTGAATATCTAGGTTTGGAGTAAATGTCCTTGGTGTGCACTGAGTCTTTGTATTCTGTAGTCAAAAAGGAGTTGTTTTACGTGAATCCCTTCCAGGAGATTTTATTAAGTGAATGCCTTGTAGGAGATGTGTTACCTGAATGCCTAGCAGGAGAGCAATCAGGAGATTCTGATCTCTAATGCCTCTATACTAACAGCGCACGGCAACGATCTCTCGTGTGAAAACACGTACCAGGATGATCACAGTGTCTGTTTGGTTGTGACGGGTATCTATGGTAACACGTGTTAACCAGGTGTCCTAGTTTGTGGCAGTATGTACAAAACATTTGTGTTCTTGAAGGACAGCGTTGGCGTGAGTGATATCGAGTGCGAGATGTATGTCCTGATTTCGTGTTATATGATGAGGGCTGTGTGTCATGGGCTATTGTGTTAGTGGTACGATGAATACTAACTGGCTCTATATCTGAATGATAGTTTTTCCGTGTCAGAGAATTTCCAGGAGAATTCGCCTAGTGTGATACCTGGTGTGAATGGAATTGTGCTAGCTTTGTGGAGTGTGCCTGAGTGTAATTGGGATAGTCGAAAGTATGCCATGAGTGACAATATGTGTTCCAATGAAATTTTGCATTCTGAGTCCCAGTCTGATTTTTTTTTTTTTTTTTTTTTTTTTTTAGGATTTCTTTGAGTTAACTTTTAAATGTTGAAACTATTTTGTCCGATTTTTTCTTTTGTGTTGTGTAGACCATGACTGTAAGTTTTCGCCAAAGAGCTCGAAGTGGCTCAAATGCAGCAAAGGACTTTTTAAATTGTTGTTCGAATTCCTGATATTCGTAGGTTTCCTCAAATAAATCAGACTGAATAACGTCACCAGCTAACGTGTTATTCTTATTTATTTTGGATATCAGTATGGATATTTCAGTTGTGTTGTCTGTGGCGTTTCTTCATGTTATCTCAGATTCAACCTTAGAGAGGAAATTGTGTACAGGAATGTTCTTGTCGTTAAAGAGAGGTAATGTTGTCTCATCCTTGATAAAATTTTGTGATGTTATGGTGTTTTGACTAACAGGTAAATTTTCTGAAAATTTGTTGCCAGAGGGAGGGGAAATTTTTGGTGTACTGGAATTGAGCGTATTGAGGCTTCATGTACAGGGTCAGTATGTCGAGTGAAAGAGAGGTTTGGGCACGTTCATGGACTAATTTATAAGAAAAATGGGTAGTGACCGTGTTGCTCCTAAGTGAAAATGAAAACGGAAAGATATCTTATCCAATATAATGTAGGGGTGTTTCAACCCGACGGAGTGGGCCAATTCGGTGCTAAGATGCACTGTTGGAAACAGGGGACAGTGTGTTTGGCTGGTGAGCTGAATATATATATATATATATATATATATATATATATATATATATGTAAATGTATATATATATATATATACATATATATACATATATATATATATATACATATATATATAAATATATATATATATATATATATATATATGTAGGTAGGTATGTGTGTATGACATATACAAAAATAAGAGAAAGGGAGATGGAGATCTTGCAAAGATAGATGCGTGGAGTGGGGGGTGGGGGGCGTTGCCTGTTGATGCCGCGACGATCGTTGGCGCGAAGATGATCGTTGCCTGTTGATGCAGTGACGTGCCAAGCCAGATGCGATGTTGGAGAAGGTAGGTCGTCCAATATCTCGCTGTTGGTGTGGAGGCGGTTGGCGTCGTAGATGCTGTAGAATGCCGTGAAGTCGGCTTGCCTTGTAGTAGATGCTGGAGGATGCAGCGAAGAGGGGTTACCTCGTAGTAGATGCTGGAGGAAGCAGCAAAGCAATGCAGGGGTGCTTCGTAGCACGATGTCGGATGACGAGGGATTTACTTGCTGTGCTTGAATGATGGAGTGAAGCATTGTAGTGGTGCTTCGTAGTGATGCTTGGTGATACACAGCGTGGAATTAGAACTCTTCGTTCGTAGTAGGATGCTGGACGATGCGGCCAAGAGGTGTTGCCTCATATTGATGTTTGGCGATGCAGGGGAGAGGGGTCTGCGTCTCAAGTGTTATGCTGGATTTCTGCAAAGATCGTAGAGTTGGGAGATGGCTATATTCAACCCGGTTGTTGCTTCGGAGGAATGGTAGATTTGTTGCTTGGAATCCCACTTCTGACACCAGAATGTAAATTTTTAGCCCTATCTACATTTGAGTAACAAAACACTGGTGTTTGGAGATGTAAAGTCTTAGTGTTCTCTTTTCTTTACTGTTCCAGTGTTCTCTCTGGTTTACACAACATGCAACTTCAGAAGAAGCCGCGGGGGGTAACCATATTTACATGTGGGTAAAAAAAAAAAAAAAAAAAAAAAAAAATCGTCGCGTAGGTTGAGCGAAAATGGCAGGCGCCGGACAGGGGCCGGTTCTATTGTTATTGAGGAGCGCGGTTTCTTTTGTCCAACGCAAGTGTCAGGGCGTTTCACCCGAAACGCTCGCGGGTTCCATTATCCGAGCAGGTGTTGTCTGGAAGCCTAGTCCTCGGGTCAATAGAAACAACTGAATGTCCCTTGGCGTCAGATCCCAAGGAATAATAAAAAGGGGGTCCCTTGAGAGTTGCCTTGAAGACGTTAGAGTACTGCTTGATCCATTTGCGTGTGTGCGCGCGTTAACA
>NC_134795.1:5373782-5376282 GCF_046742065.1 Oratosquilla oratoria | reverse complement strand
AAAGAAGAAGAGGAGAAGGGATAAAAGAAAGAGAAATAAACATTAAGTTAAACATAGAGAAGAGAGGTATGGGTAGAGATGAAGAAGGAAAGGAAAGAAAGGAAGAAAAAGATAATCAAATAGGAAGGAAGATAAGGAGTGATGAGGGTAAGGGAGGAAAAATTGAAGAAAGAAGGAGATGAGCCCAAACAAGGCAAGAGTAGAGTAAATGCCAGCCATGTGAATTCGAGGAAAAGGAGGAAGGAGGACAGGGAAAGGAGAGGAAAAGGAAGGGTAGGGGTAGTAAAGGGAAGGATATGATAAGTGTTAACTTGGGAATATAAGGTGTAGGAGGAAGATATCGAGGAGGAAGATGATGAGGAGGAGGAGAAAGAGAAGGAGAAGGGGAGAGCGAAAAAAGGCAAGAGGAAAAAAGGGAAACATAGGAAAAGAAAGGTAAAACCATAAAAGGGTAAGAAGGTAAATTTGGGGTCAGACATGGGAAAGGAAAGGTAATTGTGAGATCATGTGTTGTGCGTAGTAGGAGAAGAATGTAAAGGAAAAGGTGAGGAAGACTTGGTGAAGACACACATATGGATGACTTGGGAAATCGAAAGATCAGGAGAAAGGGGAGAAGACGAATGGGGGAAGAAGAGGATATAGGGGATAAAACAGAAGGATAAGGACAGACTGATAGGGACGAAAAGGGGAACTGAGAGAAAGAGAAGGTAGACAAGGAAGGGAAGAGGAGAGGAGGGAGGTGAGAAAATTGAGAAAGGAGAAGAAGGAGAAAGAGAATATAAGGAAAAGGATAGAGGAAGAGGATGAATGGATGGGAGGGGAATGGAAGAGAGTGGACAGGAAAGGTAAGGAAGAGAGAGGAAAGGAAGGGATGGGAAAGGGAAGAGAGAAGAAAGGAAAGGAAAACGGAGAGGCAAGGAAAGAAGTGGTGAGTAAAGGAAAGGAGAGGAAGGTGGGTAACGTGGATTGAAGGGTAATAGAGGACGCATAGGGAGGGAGAAAATGAAAAGAAGGTAGATGAAGAAAAAGTCAGGAAATTGAGATAGAGCAGGGGAGTTGTGTGAAAAACGGGAATGGGATGAAATAGGGAAGAAAGGGGAATCTTGGATAAATAAGAGAATAAGGAAGAGGAGAGGTCAATAAAAAAGTGTAAATATAAGTGAAAAGAGGAAAATAATTGATCATGAAAAAAGCGCGAGAAAATTAGAAAATTAAGAGATGACGTATATTAGAAGAAAAAGAGAAAAAATTAAGATAAAACAGGACAAAAATAGATATATAAAGAGAGAAGGCGGGAAAGGGAAATGTAACAAGTAAACAGGGAAACGAGAGAGTAAAGAGGGAAACGAAAGAGAGAAGTGGAGGGTGACAATGGAGTAGGAGACTAGAGAGCAAAGAGTTGGAGTGGTATTGGCGAGTAGGGAAGTGAAAGAGAAAGAGAAAGAGGGATAGATAGATAGATAGATAGATAGATAGATAGATAGATAGATAGATAGATAGATAGAAAGAGAGAGAGAGAGAGAGAGAGAGAGAGAGAGAGAGAGAGAGAGAGAGAGAGAGAGAGAGAGAGAGAGAGAGAGAGAGAGAGAGAGAGAGAGAGAGAGAGAGAGAGAGAGAGAGAGAGAGAGAGAGAGAGAGAGAGAGAGAGAGAGAGAGAGAGAGAGAGAGAGAGAGAGAGAGAGGGAATAGGAAAAAGAGAGAGTATGAGAGAGAGAGAGAGGCGCGAAGAAGTGGAGGATGTGGGGAGGTGATGAGAGGGAGAGGCGGAATAATATGGGGAGGCTCTGGGTTCACTGTTTCTGCGGATTCGTCTTACACTACTTCCTCCTGCTGTTGCTCTTTCCTGCTCTTTCTGCTGCTGCTGCTGCTGCTGCTGTTCCCTGCTGTGGGCCAGCTTTTTTCTTACTGCTGCTGCTCTTAATGCTCTTTGGCTTGTTCTCTCCTGTCCTTCTCTTGGCGCTATAGCCACACATACACACACACACACACATACATACATACACACACACACACACATACATACACACACACACACACACACACACACACACACACACACACACACACACACACACACACACACACACACACACACACACACACACACACACACACACACACACACACACACACACACACACACACACACACACACACACACACACACATACACACGCACACACACACACACACACACACACACACACACACACACACACACACACACACACACACACACACACACACACACACACACACACACACACACACACATATATATATATATATATATATATATATATAAAGTCTACATTGAATCTAAAATTGATCGAAGATAGAGTAATCTAAAATTCATTATATACAGGAAGCGAGAAATGTAGTCTGGGACATAAATTAACTTTCTTCCCACCCTGGTAATATCAAAAGTTATGTTTTTTCATCAATGTTTCTCAGAGCTTGAGGATATTCAATCCTTAGTACATTGATGAGAAAATAAGAA
>NC_134795.1:5363782-5368782 GCF_046742065.1 Oratosquilla oratoria | reverse complement strand
AAAGTTCAGCGCCCAAGTAGTCTTCCTGTCAAACATGTCACAGAACAAACAAGCCACTCATAAAATTGAGGTTTACAAGCTACTCATAGTTTTTTGCTGGTATTGGTGGTGTGTATATATGTTTTGACGGCCACGAAGGGATTCTGTTCTGATAAATCACAATCATCCCAAGCTATATTTCATAATCCAGTGGGTATGGAGACGTTCTTCATTAGGTTGAATAAAATCGGATGACGCAAACCAGAATGAATTCTGTACTGTTCGGGAGCTCGTTAAGAGAGCTAACTAGTCCACTTCTCGTTTTAAGATTTTTTCGGCTAAATGAAGTAATTTAATGTTATTCGGAAAAGAAATAAGACAATACTGACAACAGACAGAATATTCTTGGAGTAATCTTCTCTCTGATACAATTTTTGTTAAATTGGAAAGCCGCTGACGTTCTGACGATCTGTGTAGCTGATCACTCAAAATTGCGGAAGACCTTTTTTTCCCTCATTGTTCTATATGGAACAGAAGTTTCCGCAATTTTGAACGATCAACTATAGATCGTAGAACGTCAGTGGCTAAAAAAAAAAGGAGAATACTCATAAAAGTAGTTTGATGTTATTCGGAAAAAAACAAACAGGCAGAATACTCATAAAAGTCAAGTAAGATGTTCAGAGAGATAACAGAGATAGTATTCAACCCTTTGAAATGTAGTGTTTTTCTTATTTGAATCAAATCACCTGACACTCAGGATTAATGGACGAACTTGAGCACTTACGCAAGTGAAATAATTTTCTCCTCAGATGAATAGAATTATCTAAGGGGATGAGACACTCCCCTATCACATACCTTCCATTCCAAACCCGATTTTTCAACCTCTTCTTACATTACCAACGTGAGGTCTATGTGGGACTTCGTGCACTGTTTGTGACTTCGCTTGTGATCTGGTACTCGGTACCGACCCATGAGTCCCTGACGCCGCTCACGAAGCCATCTCTTGCAGCCTCACTTAAGGCTGCAGTTATGATCCCGTCCCCTCCCCCTCCTCCTCCCCCTCCTCTTCCCCCTCCTCCTCTCCCTCCCACTTCCTCACTCCCCCAACCATCCTTGCGGTCTCATTTACGACCCGCAGTTGCGGTCTGACCTCCTATAGCCGCAGTTTGGGGCCCCGCCTTGCTTGCGGCCCGACTAATAGCACTTTTTGAGGCCCTTCCTGCAACTAAGTGTTCTGCCTAACTGTGGCACTACTTGTAGTTCCGGTTGTGGATTCACTTGTGGTCCTGTTGTGGAACTCTTTCTGGTCCTCTTCTGGTCCGGGTGCTGCAGCCACTCTTATCCTTTCTCGACCCGAGTGTCCTAACTTGACTTGTCTAGAACTTTCATAACCTAAAGTTAGAATCCCTGATCTTTATCTTTAGTCTTCGCTTCTGTGTCGCCCGGCATCTGCTGTCTTATTCTATTTTCTCGATAGTTTCCTTTCTTCTTTATCAACTTTGTCTATTTCTTTCACTTTATTTACTTGTTTTATCCCACCTTTTTCGCCACTCTTTTCCCTTTCTGTCTGTCTGTTGTTCTGTTGGTATATTTTTTTTTATATCTCTCTCTGTGTGCTTGTCTATTTCTGTCTGTATTTCTGCCTATAGCTCGTTTGTTTGCCTGTCCTTCTGTCCATATCTCCATATATATTTGTACGATTGTCTGCATGTCTGCCTTCGTAATTCTCCACGTCTGTCCGAAGAAAATATGTAGTCCACTTCCCTATCTGTCTGTCTGTCTGTCTGTCTGTCTGTCTGTCTGTCTGTCTGTCTGTCTGTCTGTCTGTCTGTCTGTCTGTCTGTCTGTCTGTCTGTCTGTCTGTCTGTCTGTCTGTCTGTCTGTCTGTCTGTCTGTCTGTCTGTCTGTCTGTCTGTCTGTCTGTCTGTCCGTCTGTCTGTCCGTCTGTCTGTCTGTCTGTCTGTCTGTCTGTCTGTCCGTCTGTCTGTCTGTCTGTCTGTCTGTCTGTCCGTCTGTCTGTCTGTCTGTCTGTCTGTCTGTCTGTCTGTCTGTCTGTCTGTCTGTCTGTCTGTCTGTCTTTCTTTCTGTCTGTTTGTCTGTCTGTCTGTCTGTCTGTCTCTGTTTATCAGCCTATCTGTCTATCTTTCTGTCTGTCTGTCTATCTGTCTGTCTGCGTATCTGTCTCTGCCTATCTATCTGTCTATCTATTTGTCTGACTGTCTGTCTGTCTGTCTGTCTGTTTATCTCTTTGTCTATCTGTCAATCTGTCCATATGACTGTCTGTCAGCCTGTCTATCTATCTATCTGCCTACTTGTCAGTAAGTCAGTCTGTATGTCGGTCTATCTGTTTGTACGTCTGTTTATCCCTATATCTGTCTGTCTGTCTGTCTGTCTGTCCGTCTGCCTGTCTATCTGTCCGTCTGCCTGTCCTCTTATCACTTTTCATTCATTTTTTTTTTCTTATTTGTCATCTAATTCACCTTTCCTTACTCCCTCGCTGCTGTCCTTTCTCCTCGTCATCCCTCTCTTCCTACTCTACATGCGTTGTCTCTGCCTCTCTATCTTTTTCATTCGATTTCCCCTATTTAATATCCTTGCTTCTCTTTCCTGCACTTTATATTCCACCGTCCATCTCTTTTCTAAGCGCATTCTTTGCGGTGTCTCCGTTTTTTAACATCTCCAACTTGCATATGTCAGTACCTATTTGTATTCCTTTGGTTCACGTTCTCGAGGTTTCCTGTTTCTTTTACGCTTGTTATTTTTATCTACTAACAACGTGTGTTTCATATATTTGTGTACCAACCTATTCTTTAATCCACAAGGTTGAATGAAATTGCTTGGTTTGAGCGGTTATTTCACAAACACTGTTGTGTTTCCCTCAGATGAGTGAAATCGCTTGGTAGTAGAAAGTAAAAAAATATTCTAAAACAATCCCCACTGAGTACGGACTAATTAAGACAGATCATAATTCCTATTTTTTTTCTCTCTAGGTGTGTGCAAAGGCTGTCTCTCAAATGAATCGAATCGCGCGGCAACAAATTACAAATAATTGCAATGATAAACCATATTGACAGGAAAAAAGAAAGAAAGAAAAAGAAAGAAAGAAAGAAAGAAAGAAAGAAGGAAAGAAAAAAAGAAAGAAAGAAAGAAAGAAAGAAAGAAAAGAAAGAAAGAAAGAAAGAAGGAAAGAAAGAAAAAAGGGAAAAAAGAAAGAAAGAAAGAAAGAAAGAAAGAAAGAAAGAAAAAAGAAAGAAAGAAGGAAAGAAAGAAAGAAAGAAAGAAAGAAGGAAAGAAAGAAAGAAAGAAAGGAAGAAAGAAAGAAAGAAGGAAAGAAAGAAAGAAAGAAGGAAAGAAAGAAAGAAAGAAAGAAAGAAAGAAAGAAAGAAAGAAAGAAAGAAAGAAAGAAAGAAAGAAAGAAAGAAAGAAAGAAAGAAATAAGGAAGGAAAGAAAAAGAGAAAAGAAAGAAAGAAAAAGAAAAGAAAGAAAGAAAGAAAGAAAGAAAGAAAGAAAGAAAGAAGGAAAGAAAGAAAGAAATTGCTTTGGTGTTTGTCCGTGTGATTTTTAATACTTCGAATTACATTACAAACAATTTGCCGTACCTAGAATCTTATTCCATTCATTGACGACGCCCTCGTCGATAGTTTTACTACCTACGGATCTATCCTGAAATCTTGAAACCATGATAATATGTCTTACCCGATTATTGTTGTCTAGTGTGCAAATATTTTCTAGTCATATGTTATCAAATCCCTTCAAAATCTTCGTACTCACCTCGTAACTTTGTGGACTTAGGATTGATTCCCAACATGGACAGTAACTTGCCTTCTCTGTGCTGGCTTATAGGATTAAAGTGGTGTCTGCTTTAACCGCAGATTAGCTTGTATTAGCTTAAGCTTTCCACCGATGAGTGTCTTGACATTCAAGACTTCCCTTAGTTTTACAAACTACAACCCCCTCCGTTCTGAAATTCTCCATAAATCTCTCTTTACCACCTCTATGACGTGATAGTGTCCTCAAGGATAGAACCACTGGACATTAATCATCATCAATTACGGGCAGACGTCAGGTAGCGCGATACTTCACTCACATGCTGCCGCCAATCCTCACGGTCTTTCCTGGCAAGCTCCCATGCAGACACCCTCCCTTCCCACTCTCGACAGCTTCGATGAACCTGCCCCTGCCATGAATTCCGTGGGCGAACGTTCCCTTCTTCGTCTCCTCCATCGAGGGTTGTCTCTTGTGGAGATAACGCTGAATAGGATCAACATCAGTGAAGGGTGCCATATGCCCAATAGTTGGCGTCCACGAACCATCCTGGTAACTGGTGATATATATATGTATATATATATATATATATATATATATATATATACATGTATACATATATATATATATATATATGTATATATATGTATATATATAAATATATACATATATATGTATATATATGTATATATATGTATATCTATATATATATATATATATATATTATATTACACACATATACATATGTATATATGTATATATATATATATATGTATATATATATATATATATATATATATATATATATATATATATGTGTGTGTATCGTTCATGATTATGTACTTGTGTGATTTCTCGCTTCTAACGCCATTCTGCTATCCTTCTTAAATTTCTCTTTTATCATCTTTATCATTTCCTCTGCGGTGCAATTTGTCCCTAATAATGGAAGCGCTGGCTATCTCGAACGAAACACTGTGTCGTTTGCAACCATGATATTACATATTCTTTCGGCATCAATCCAAGGGCCCAGAGTTCTTTTTACGGTCACTGATATCAAGCCGATTTGGTCAGTGTTGCATAGAAAATAGTATTTGAATGTTTTCAATAAGTAGCTATTATGTATGGCCACTTGAACAAAATTCTTCTCGTTTCTATTAATTAAGCCAACACTGGCTGAAGCTAATATGATCTAAATTAATGTTTTTGAAAGGCCAATCAACACCTTGCGTACTGGTTAGCATTTTTATATTTGTTT
>NC_134795.1:5356282-5358782 GCF_046742065.1 Oratosquilla oratoria | reverse complement strand
CCTATCCTCCTCCACATTTAGCAGCTTCATAAAACACTCTGCCCATCTTATCCTTATCACCTCCTCTTTCTGCATCATCTCTTCATCTGCACCTTGCACCTTTTCTCTTCTAATTGATTTGCGTACCTTCCTTTCTTAATTTTCTTAATATTTTTATTACTTTTAAACAATTCTGTCTTACTCCTCCCCCACTTTACATCTGCTCTCTATTTTCCCTCATTTATCTTATGTGCCCCTTTTCTTCTCTTTTCTTTGTATCTCTCATATGTTTATATCATCCTAATTTGGAAACTCTCTGTGAATGCACGCTTCTTCTCTTTTACAACATTCTTCACTTCATCATCCCACCACTCACTACCTTTCCTTCTACTACTTCCCATCCTCCTTGTTCCACACACTCTCTTTGCACACCTTGATACTCCTTCCTTGAAACAACCCATTCCTCCTCACCTCCTACCTCTACTCTATCCTTTCCCACCTCCCACACTTCTTTCAGCTTCTCCTTGTACTCTTGTTCATTTTCCTTCTCATTTAAACAGTTTACTCTAAGCACCTCTTTACCTTCTGTCCCTCTTTTCTTTCTTCATATATTCTCCACTCTCTGCTTACCTTCCACCAAAAAATTATCTGATACTCCCCCATTCTCTCCCCTAAGAACATGTGCATCCAAAAATCTTCCTACTCTTCTCCTGGAATCTAATACATAGTTCGTTGCCTTATCAACCACCCTTCCATCCACCAACCTCAGGTATGTGTACTTATGCTTAACTTTATTATCAACTCCGTTTGTAAACATATCTCCACCATCAACTCTCCACCAGAATTTTTAGCTGGTACTCCTCACTTCCCAACTATTTTGTCTACTGGTTTATCCCCTACTCTAGCAGTGAGATCTCTCAATACCACTACAGTGGCATTCCTCTTAAGACCCTCTATGGACTCATTTAAATTTATCCAAATTGCCTTCCTTTCTTCTACACTCTTTACACTACCAGGCCCATATGCACTTACAGAGACCCACATCTCCCGTCCCAGGTTCACCTTCAACTATATTAACTTTAAGGAAACTTTCCACTCTACCACATGCTTACCAATTGCCTCACTTATTAATATAGCCATCTTTTCCCTTTCTCGTTTTTTCCTCACCCCATACACCCCCTCCACTACACTCCCAAACTCAAATTTACTCTTACCTTTCATTCTAGTGTCACTTAGTGCCAACACATGCATTTTCCTTCTCACAAACATATTGCCTATCTTTTCCCTTTTATTCTTATCTGCACCACACCTATGTACATTAAAAATACCAAAACCTTAATGTTCTGGTTAAATAATTCCTTCCAGCCTCTTTTATGCTTTGACTTCTTGTAGAATTTTACCCTTTAGATCTACAGAAGGGAGTCTGCCTTCTTCCATCCTCGCCCCATTCTAGTCGCCTTTTACGACCCGATTGGGAAAACTCGATGGTATTATTCTTTCCTCCCCTACCATAGTGGTAGACAAAAATGGAAATATATATATATTCAGAGAAGTGGTACAGGACAATATTAAGAGTGGGGGGACAGCATAAAGGAGAGATATTCACAGTACAATAAATTAGCATAGTTTCTCTAGACATAAATATTTCCTTTCACACAGACAAAATTATGTGTGGCTCTTTTTCGTAGGGACGCCCAGTGTAGACCCCAGACTATAAGCAACATTCTTCTGAGCAGACTTTTGCTATATAATATCATGCATTCAATACAAGTATATACAGACACACATACACACACACATACAAACACACACACTCGCACACACACACACACACACACACACACACACACACACACACACACACACACACACACACACACACACACACACACACACACACACACACACACACACACACACACACACACACACACACACACACACACACACACACACACACACAGACACACACACACACACACACACACACACATATATATATATATATATATATATATATTATATATATATATATATACATATATATATATATATATATATATATATATATATATATATATATATATATACATGGTAAAATTCTACAAGAAGTCAAGGCATGAAAGAGTCTGGAAGGAGTTATTTAACCAGAACATTAAGGTTTTGGTCTTTTAATGTGCATAGGTGTGGTGCAGATAAGAATAGAAGGGAAAATATAGGCAATATGTTTGTGAGAAGGAAAATGCATGTGTTGGCACTAAGTGAAACTTGAATGAAAGGTAAGGGTAAATATGTGTGTTTGTGTGTGTGTGTGTGTGTGTGTGTGTGTGTGTGTGTGTGTGTGTGTGTGTGTGTGTGTGTGTGTGTGTGTGTGTGTGTGTGTGTGTGTGTGTGTGTGTGTGTGTGTGTGTGTGTGTGTGTGTGTGTGTGTGTGTGTGTGTGTGTGTGTGTGTGTGTGTGTGTGTGTGTGTGTGTGTGTGTGTGTGTATGTATTTATGTATGTAAGTATGTATGTATGTAT
>NC_134795.1:5351282-5353782 GCF_046742065.1 Oratosquilla oratoria | reverse complement strand
GGAAAGGTATAAAAAATGACAGAATGGATTTGCTGGAATGGGATGAAAGATCAACAAGAGGTCAAAGTAGAAAATTGAAAAAGTAAACTTGTTTGAAATATGTTAGGAAGCATAACTTTCCACATAGAAGTGTAGACTTAGGGAGTAAGTTAGATGAAAATATAATCCAGGCTAACACCATAAACAAATGTAAGGCAAAGTTTGTTGAGTGGGGGCAAGGAGACAGCAACCTATCAACACGCACATACACACAAGCACACGCACACACGCACACACACACACACACACGCACACACGCACACACGCACACAGGACTCGGTGGCGCAGTTGGTAGAGTTCCCAACTGCCACTACGGTGGTCCGGGTTTGAATCCCGTCCTGAGCTGAAATAACTTCAGTATCGCTGTAATGCAGGTTGTTATTCCACCTTTCGTGGGAGGGGAGTTGTGTGTGTGTGTGTGTGTGTGTGCGTGTGCGTTTAAGGTCACGGCATTAACCATAGATCGGTCATATTTGAGCTTAGAGCTCTCTTCCAAAAGGGAAATAGCTGTCGATCACGATTCCAGCACGTAATCCAAGATCATGATGAGTCACATACACACACATAATTGCACGTCCCTACATACATTAATTTTATTTTCTTAATAACACATGGTTGATACAGTTAAACCTCACGAAATCCTCCCCTCAAAGGAAGCTAGGATGGTCCCCTTTTACATGAGATTTTTGAAGAAGAGAGTTTATTGTAGTCTGCCCTTACAATGAACTCACTTGGTCCAAGGCAGGGTTTGAGGTGCCTTCATTCCAAGTTTCCGTCAAAAATAGCTACGCTTTAATTCGTTTGGCCACTGAGGATATCACATGTACAGTACATATTTACAACATAAAAAGGATTGGCCCAGCCAAAGCCTATATCCTATTGTATATAGTTACATAGTAATGGCATTTTGTACCCATGTTAGGAAATGCAAGTGATGCGTAATTGGAAGTGTGTGTGTGTTCGTATATGTTTCAAATCATTCTCGAAGTTCCAGGAAGAAATCGTAAATTAGCATGCCTTTTTACTTACCTAATTATCATTTCAAATATTGTAATGTTAAAGTGGAATGAATGTGAAATAGATTATCCTTGTAATTTATAAAAATCTAACGTTGTTTTCTGTGTGAAAGGGAATAAATGAAACAAATTGAGAAAATGGAAACCGTAGGATGGTTATGCCCAGTGAAAGAAACGCGCAGGACGCGTCAGTTCTTAGCGGGCTACCGAGTGAGTGAGAGGTGTATATTACGCAGTGATCCAATAAACAGTGACCAGGAACTCTAATATGATTTTGTTCACCAAATCTAAGTTGAGTCTTAAACGACACACAACAATCCACCTTCCACCCATTCCTCACCTATCTAATACCAATTTGTTATCCTTTTATTTTAGCACTTAGTGGATGAAGGGTCATCCCTGCCCGAGCTCCTCCACATTTTAGGATCACAAGCAAAAGTGGCATACCACTGGCACAATACACAAAAAAAACTAAGTGAAATAAATGATAAATTGATATATATCTAAAAAGTATGTGAATGGAACATGGAAGAATAGATATAGGAATATAGATAAATACACATTTTTTGTAAATAGATGAATAGATGAAAAAATTAAACAAATATATTGCTATATGAATATCAAAATAAATAAATAAATAAATAAATAAACAAGTAGATAGATAAATTACTGTACTCACAAGTAAATAAAAATTGATAAAGAGAATTATTAGACAAATTGTTTCCCTCTAATCATAGCTCCTCATGGATGAAAGGTCATCCCTGTCTCCGTGCCATTGCCCTGTGTCAGAAGCAACATAACAAGACACAGCATATCCACAGCATGGCCGCTTCATTTAATCAGCGACCCCCTTTCTCTGTCTTCTCATGAAGAAAATAGAGAAAATGGTAATAAAGTTCCTTCGGGTTTCGTCATTCAATATGTTCAAACCATAATAATGCTGTTTCATAAGCTCTATGTATCATCTCATTTTTCAACCCCCATTCTCTTCCTCACTTCCTCGTTTCTCACTCTATCCAGCCTTGTCAGCCCTACCATACTTCTCAGACACTTCATCTCAAATACATTCAAACTTCTCTTTCTTAAATTTCAAGTCTTCGCACCGTACAGTGTCGTCGGGATAGTCACCCTTTCATATAATCTATTTGCATCCATTCACAAATGTCTATTTCCCATTACACTTTTTAATCCCCCAAAGGAATTTGCTTCCTTCTCTCACTGTACATTTTATTTCCACCCCCAACCCTCCCTTCTCTACCACATGTGACCCCAAGTACCTAAAGCTATCCACTTCCTCCAGCTTCTCTCCTTTAGGACTTACTTCCAATTCGCTGTCATTCTCCCTCCTTGTACATCTCATCACCTTACTTATACCCACATTTACCTTCAACTATTTCCTATTACATACCTTACCAATATCCGCCACTAACTGCCTTAAGCCGCCC
>NC_134795.1:5326282-5331282 GCF_046742065.1 Oratosquilla oratoria | reverse complement strand
TTCATTAGCTGGCACCTAAGGACCCCCAACCCCAAAGAATTCTTATCCCCAACCGTTCAGTCCAACCCTCTAAAGCGCAGGTCCTGATGAGTGACGGGGAAGACAAAGCGCGCGCCCCGGAAGCGTGTGGAAGTTCCCGAAAGGTCTTCAAGAATAAGCAGGACTGTAAGAGGTCGCTAAGAGTAAACGTTTCCAGAGGACATGGCTTCTCTATGATATGACGGGTTCCCAAAGAACAAAGTCTCTCAAAGGGCACAACCTTTGTCTCTGTCACGCATTTTTTTCCCGATAAAGAGGAAGAAAGGAAGGAAAAGGCGGAGCTTATCCCTTCCAAAATCTTAGGGTGAAAGACAACTTAGACATCGATTAGCCCCTCGGCAAGATCAAAGAAGCTTGGAGGACAGATTGTTGTGTACCCGTGTAAAGGAAGAACAAAAGCCTTCATGATCATAAGGATGGCACAGGTATATGCTAACAGGAACATATGTGAGCATATACGTGGAAGAACACACGCACGCACACACACACAAACACATACACACACACACACACACACACACACACACACACACACACACACACACACACACACACACACACACACACACACACACACACACACACACACACACACACACACACACACACACTCTGTGTGTGTGTGTGTGTGTGTGTGTGTGTGTGTGTGTGTGTGTGTGTGTGTGTGTGTGTGTGTGTGTGTGTGTGTGTGTGTGTGTGTGTGTGTGTGTGTGTGTGTGTGTGTGTGTGTGTGTATGTGTCTGTACATGCGTGTGTGTGTGTGTGTGTGTGTGTGTGTGTGTGTGTGTGTGTGTGTGTGTGTGTGTGTGTGTGTGTGTGTGTGTGTGTGTGTGTGTGTGTGTGTGTGTGTGTGTGATTCACCTTGGTCTTCGGATCACGTGTTGGACTCGTGATCGACAGCTGTTTTCATTTCCGGAAGAGAGCTCAGTGCTCGTATGACCGATCTATGCGTAATACTGTCACCTTACACGCACACACACACACCCAACTCCCCGCCCACGAGAGTTGGAGTAATGACTCGAAGCGCAGCAATACTGAAATTATTTCAGCCCTGGGTAGGATTCGAACCCTGATAGCCGTAGTGACAGTCGAGTCGTGTGTGTGTGTGTGTGTGTGTGTGTGTGTGTGTGTGTGTGTGTGTGTGTGTGTGTGTGTGTGTGTGTGTGTGTGTGTGTGTGTGTGTGTGTGTGTGTGTGTGTGTGTGTGTATACGTGTGTTTCTGTGTGTGTGTGTGTGTGTGTGTGTGTGTGTGTGTGTGTGTGTGTGTGTGTGAGTGTGTGTGAGTGTGTGTGCGTGTGTGTGTGTGTGTGTGTATACGTGTGTTTCTGTGTGTGTGTGTGTGTGTGTGTGTGTGTGTGTGTGTGTGTGTGTGTGTGTGTGTGTGTGTGTGTGTGTGTGTGTGTGTGTGTGTGTGTGTGTGTGTGTGTGTGTGTGTGTGTGTGTGTGTGTGTTTCTATGTGTCTCTCTGTGTGTCTTTGTATGTGAATATATAAGGTCATTTGATATTTTGTAGATGATCAATCATACTTCTCTGAATATAATTATTAGGATTTAGCTGCATCGAAACCCCTGGGTAGATAAATTTCAATTTTAATGGCAAGTGGCTCATCTATGCTTATTAAGTTTGTCAGGCCTGAACCATATACATTGACCATATGAAATTGCTCACAATGATCCATGAATGGTTTAGTGAATAGAAATACATATACATGTTCAGTGGTAAACAAATAAATACATGAATGTGTGTAAATATTTTAGTGTGCATCCAGTTAACCATTATTTAATCGGATATACAAGTATTAGTAAATGAACGTGTGTGTATTATCTTAAACACCCATTTTAGTTCCATGTCCGTAAATGAACATCTCAGTTATCTGAGTTATGTGTTGCCTTGGGAGGACATGTCCTTACCTGAGTTTATATGCACACAAAAAAGAAAAGAAAAAAAAAGGAGGATGAATACAACACTAAGGCCATCGTAGCGGGTTGGTTAGGGCTACAGTGGTAGTGCTAGTGGGGTCTCTTTAGATGAGCGTGGGTACTCCTGAACCACTGCTGCCGGCAAATGTAGCAGGGTGACTACATAAGGGGACTTAGCGGGTGATGTATTTTTTTTCAGGTTTTACTGTACAAGATCTGGTATTACAGCTTAGAATATAATCTCCCAAGGTGAGTCTAGGTAGAGACATTCCCGTTGCTCTTCTCCCAGGTTCTTCACCCAGGATCCCTTTTTCTGGCAAGCGCAGTCGCTGTATAAGTATTCTAATTACCTACATCAGCGTTCATGTGTGGGGTTGCCTATACTTATCTTCTATAGTAACATAAGTGGGTTAGTTGTATTGCAGTGGAGGTTTTAAGTACTGTATTTATGTTCGTTAATGTGTCATGAAATGGTGTATGGATTGTCGTTACAATTATGTAGCTTGGTAGGTATAAGGAAATGTTAATGAACTGTCTGGTGACGTTAGGTACTTGTGTCGGTTCCTTGCTGGACGATGGCATGATGGCGTTGTTGTGATATGTTTACATTCTGAGTTAGATGCTTTGGATAGGAAATGTGTGGTCAGCAAGATTGGAGGTATTGGTAAAGACGGGCACCTTTTTGCATTACTGGATCACGTGTGGGACATGTGACTTATCAGTAAGTTAGTAATGGTATATGGATACAACCATGCCGTTGGTATCCAAGAATTCTGAAGGAAATGTACTGAGATAATGGAAACTAGCAATGTTATTACTATATTCAAAATGAATGATAAGTAGAAGCTATTGGACTGTGTGACAATAAGTATGGCCTTGGTCATAGGAAATGTTATAGAAACAATTAACGAGAATATAAAAACCCTCCTTGGACCCTAACTGTAATAAATAACAGCAAGCACGGCTTTAGACATAAATGTTCTTGCATGACACACCAAGAATTTTAGAAAAGTGTCATCTTAAACTACGGCATATGAAATAGTATAGATTTAATGTATCTATATCCTGAGGAAGCTTCTGATAGCGTCGCGCGCAGGTGAATACTAACTTAACTCGCTACGAAAGGAATAAGAGTTAATCTGTTAACCACCTCGTCAGTGAATACTATATACTTCCAGTCGAGGCAATTGAATTAGACATAGGTCGAAGTTTATGGTTTACTTGGATAAGCATCTATCTTCTTACTTCATTACAGGCCAAAAGTTCCTCTCTACATGTTTTATCATTGTAACTCATTATCTCAAACCAGTGAATATGAATGCACAACAGATACAATGATAAGTTATAAATCCTGCAACAATTTATATATATAAAGTAGGACAGGCTGTCTATTACATATAGATGTATGTATCATACAATTGAAATGGCGCTATATTAGAATTGAAAGCAAAATATATGTTCAATAATGATCAAACATAATTCTGCATACTCAGTTTTGGGTATGGGTTTTCACATGTAAAATTACTAATAAGCAGACATGATAATCAAAACAAGAAGTAAAATTTCTGCTTCAAACTAGTTTGTTCTATTTATTCGCTCACTGGAACTGTATCCTCATGTATAAAAAAAAGGTCTTCACTATGTTCTCCTCTGTTCCAGTTTTTTTTTACTCCTTATGTTTTTATTACATTTATTAGTCCGTGAATAAGCTCTTGAATCATACCTCTCCTTTATTGTAAATTACATAGAGTTCTGGAGAATTCCGTTTCTTTCATATCCGAATGAATTTCTTATATTTTTGTTTTGGTGAAGTTCTCCATTTTCTTGGTAATTCAAACCCACTTCGAATCTATTTATCCTCTTTATTCTTGAGGGTGTTTAGACTCGCTTAGGAGAACTTCGCCTCTAGAGACATCCCACATGGTAAATTCTTGATGTACACTGTAATTATATATTTGTAATATACTACATATGCGTGCATGATAGGTGATATAGAAATGGCTTTACCTACAGAAACTACAATGATATATGTAGAAAGCGTATTACTTTACGTCACATACATGCGATATGATTGAGTCACATATGACCTAATCAGCTTATCTGTATTGTAAAGCTACGATGTAAAAACATATTCTGACACTAATCTAGTAAGTAAAGTCAACTGTACGTTGAGAAAAAAAAAGCCTTCTAGTCCAGGGAGTGAGCACTGATGAAGTCTACGTGTCCTTATTAAACAATTTTCCAAACTGAACCCTAACCTTCCTCACAAAGCTTGCCACTCTTCGGTGGGAACCAGGTACAACTGACTTGATTTGTACTTCTATAGAATATAAAACCTATTGCAAAATCCCCTGAATAAAGGGGGAAACCATCTTGTTTTTTACCAAACTAGTTACGTGTTACAAACCTATACTACAAGTCGCGGACGTGTCCTCATCATCTCCAGGAAAGGTTCTTTTGGATAAACAGTCTTGAGAGACTCCTACCTTCAACTGAAACATGATGCCCAGAATCTAGTGCCTTTATTCGCCACATTATTGGTCTCAGGGTGACAGCATTAACGAGCCCACATGAAGTGGTAATTAGTGTTGGGTAGAGGAACAGGCCAGAGGGCAGAGAAAAGCTGATATGAAAGACGTGTTTCAATCATATCAAGAAATGCAGCTTTTTATGCAGATGCAATGATTCACGTTATCTGTAACATGGTCCTACAACATAAGCATATTTAAAGTTAAATTTTATTAATGGAAGCACTGAGACGAAGCATTTCGAATGTAGTTTTTGTCTTTAATATTACAATTACGTGATTTAGGTAAGTAAATTCTTTTTTTTTATTGAACTCTAGTTAGATAAAACAGGAGTAAAACTATCACTTTGGTAAAACATATATTTTTTCGCAGTTACCTTTTTTTATTTTTATTCTGAGACCCACCTTCGAATTCTATTTTGCTTCGAGGAACATTCCGCAGGCAATGCTAACAATTGAACTGAAGAACTGAATCAAGCTGACTGCCTTCCTGATAGGTTGAACACTTGAACTA
>NC_134795.1:5311282-5316282 GCF_046742065.1 Oratosquilla oratoria | reverse complement strand
TTGCCCAATTTAACAATTCGTGTGATGGACGACACAGCCAGAATCATATCCTAGACCCCGTCCGCCAATTTCAAGAACGTCTGACTGTAAGACATTGTTATCCAGGAATCACACCTCCTCTGCGGCAACAGAGCGGACTAGGACGAAGGCGCCTGGAGGCAAGATAGATGGTGCTTCAAGTCCTGCTGAGAGAGCTAATGTCTGATGGTAGCAAAGGACATACGATCTTAAATTCCCGAGCTCCAACAAAGGTATTTAATTCATAGCTCACTCACTGAGAAGATAACGCCTAATATATGGGAATGTAAATATGCATACATGCACAAATACATACACACATACATGCACATACTCGCACACACACACACACACACACACACACACACACACACACACACACACACACACACACACACACACACACACACACGCACGCACACACACACACACACACACACACACACACACACACACACACACACACACACACACACACACACAAACACACACACACGCACACACACATACACACACACACACACACACACACACACACACACACACACACACGCACACGCACACACTTGCATGCACACACACTCACACACACATGCATACACACACGCACACACACATACGCACACGCACGCACACACACACACACCCACACACACACACACACACACACAGACACGGACACACACAGACACGCACACACACACATACACACACACACACACACACACACACACACGCACACACACGCACACACACACACACACACACACACACACACACACACACACACACACACACACACACACACACACACACACACACACACACACACACACACACACACGAATTCCTGTATTACTCAAGGACCAGCCCACCAGTAGTGTGGGGCAAGGACCGAGACGAACCCCTTTGAGTAATACAGGAATTCGGATCGCCGTAATAAGTGATCTTCCTTCCCTCGGGAATCAGTTCGATTCCAGGTTTCAAGGATTTTATAGTCTCTGTGGTGTAGTGGTCTAGGGCGCCGTACAGGTAATTCACGGATAGCCGAGTACAGCGGGTTCGAGCCCCGCATGCAACTGTCATAAAAATTATCGGTTTGATGTCGCTGCCATTAGCGTATTTCTCTCATAGTTACAATGGCGATAAGCGTGAAAGGGGTTCGTCTCGGTCCTTACCCCACACCACTGGTGGGCTGGTCCTTGAGTAATACAGGAATTCAGATCGCCGTAATAAGTGATCTTCCTTCCCTCGGGAATCAGTTCGATTCCAGGTTTCAAGGATTTTATAGTCTCTGTGGTGTAGTGGTCTAGGGCGCCGTACAGGTAATTTACGGATAGCCGAGTACAGCGGGTTCGAGCCCCGCATGCAACTGTCATAAAAATTATCGGATATATATATATATATATGTATATATATATATATATATATATATATATATATATATATATATAAATAAATATGTATAAATATATAAATAAACATGTATATATATATATCACTGATGAAAAGTGTATTAGCACATTTGTAAATCAAAACTATAACCACAATCGAGACAGAAGAAAATACTAGAAACAGTGAATCTACATATTTTAACTGTAAGCTACTATCATCTTCAGTAGTACAGAAAGAGAGGAGGGTAATATACTTATATAGCACTCTCTTACAAAAAGAGGGACAGGGAAGGACTAAAGGATACCTACCCTTACTCGAATGGTGACCTAAAACTCATGCTATGTGGGTTCAGGTGGAATATGCCCGTTGACGATGTTGGTGATCAACTGTTCTGATATTATGTCCAAAGACCACTGCCCCCTTAAAATATTCATATTGGGAAAATGTTCTATCAATGTGGATTCCACCATCTTCCACCTGAACCCAGAACCAGATTTATATATGAAATCCGCTTTGTCCCTGTCGAGACAGTGATTAAACTGACTCACGTGCAGAAACACGTGCTGAACTCTCTTGTCCGTATTTGATCGAACGTTTGTGTTCGTACAGACTTGCCCCCAAGGATCTCCTTGTCTGGCCAATGTCTGCCAAATTACAATCCTTACATGGGACTGAATGAAAACCTAGATTGTGTTCTCCTTTCAGCCTTTGATAATTATTAACTACCTTTTTATTTATGGTCTTCCTAGATAACACAAAGTAGGGACCGCTCTCGAACCCATAATTTCTAACCGAGCTTCTTGTTCCAGCAAGTTATCCATATAGCTTGCGGAATTACTTTCACTCTTTGTGGGTAAGTTTTCCAACTGTTTTCGAGTCATTTTTTCCCATGTTTGGTGGAAAGATATGTAACGTTACTTTAAAACTTTGAGTAGTTCAATAGCAGGAAAGAGAGCTTTACTTATAAGCTCCATTGAATACGCATCAAGTGTCGAAAATAGATATTAATTACCAGGATTGACGAAGTGTTAGTGAGGAGACTTTCTGAAGGTGTGAGGACATCGAGTGACAAGAGCGTAAGTAGACCAGGATCCATTACATGGCCGAATGTAGTTGACCTTGATTATGATATATTAACGTTTTTCGTTTGGCATGTCGCTGGTGTTAACCAGATTTTCTATTCTCAGGGACAATATTCCGCCGTAAAGGTGAAGTCTTAGAAGTAGTAAATTAATTATTTAAGGATAATAGCAGAAGTAAAAAATTATCAGCATTATTTTTTCGAATGTATATTATACTCCAGCGATATACGTTTTCATGCGTCTGAGTAGTATATCGTAAGATGCTACCATACAACATGCTAAATGGTGCTTCATTAAATAAAGAGAAAATAGAAGGTGTGATGGCAGAGAGTAGAAGAAGAAACAGGGTGAAGGGGCTAGAAGAAAGCAAAATAGAGAAAATGAGGCAGAACAGGCAATGTGAGGAGAAAGGCAAGGAAGAAGGTGAAGAAGGAGAAAGATAGTAGGCGAGTAAACAAGGAAATGAAAAAAGGAGGGGGAAAACAAAAGAGATGAGGAAATGCTGTTGGTGGTAAAAGAAGGTCTGCAGAAAGAAATGCAATGAATAGCCCAGAGATGGCAAATTATGGCATTTAATTCGTGATATTAAACAGCTTTGATTTATATTTGACGTTGAACTACACGTTTTACTGGGAGCTGTCAACATAGATAATTGGTAGTGATATATTGTATTACATTCTTAAGAGTATGCTGTTGCATCGCGCCCCAGATCATAATCTGAAAGCGACCTGTGTATGCTCTTTCTCCTGTTGTTGTCGCTGATTTTATATCCAAGTTAGGAGCAAGTCAAAATGATGCGCCATATTACTCGTAGACTGGATATTCTAAGATTTTGAAGATCTCTTAGGACTATACAGAAACACCATGAGGCACAGTAATAGCAGCCTTAACAAAAGCGCACAAGTTATCAAGAAGTAAACATGAGTAAAATTATGAAATGTAAATGCAATTAAGGGATATTTTTAAGCTATAAAATGACTGGCTGGCAACTTCAGTGAAAAGAATTTCTTGCAACCAATCAACAGAGTTTAGACCACATTGAGGTTCACATTCAACAAATCCTTCCTTGCTCGAGTTAAATCCTAAGTAATTGGTGACTTCTACTTGCCCTGGCTCTTCTAACGTATATGTCAAAGGTGATGATATTTAATGCTCCTAATCGTTTCCTGGCGTGACCTAACCATGTTATATATATATATATATAAATATATATATATATATATATATATATATATATATATATATATATATATGCATGCGTTGTTGAAGTCAACAGCTGCGATAGCATTATTATGCTTGTAGAAATGTTTTTCTAAGTTGCGCACCAACGTGCGGTCGTCTGGAAGCAGGTTCTTAAGCAGATTGCTGAAGTCCATGGTGTATATCTCTCGAGACGTCTTTCGGCCTTAACTGGCCATCTTCAGGAGGTGTGGGCTGGTCAAATTGATGACGGAGAATGAATCGAAGTGGCTGTGGGACGGTATATAGCGGTGTGGAGTGGATCACCGGGCAGTGCCCGGGACGGGGCGTCAGCCAATCAGCGCACGGGAATCACTCTCTGCCTTCTGGTTGGTAAAGACATTTCGGGCTGTTGTTGGATGTTGATAGCGGGCTTTTGGTTGAAAATGAGCACCGCTTCTGTCATTCTTAGTCGTCTGGTGTCGTTGTTTCTCTCGATGATGGTGGTGTTGTTTTCCATGTGGTGCCTTTTGAGTACGAGCCCATGTTCGTAGAGGTAATGCCTCCTTATGGCGCCGTCCTGCAAATGGGCTGAGATCCTCTTCGACAGTGTTGTGGTGGTTACCAGAAGGCAGAGAGTGATTCCCGTGCGCTGATTGGCTGACGCCCCGTCCCGGGCACTGCCCGGTGATCCACTCCACACCGCTATATACCGTCCCACAGCCACTTCGATTCATTCTCCGTCATCAATTTGACCAGCCCACACCTCCTGAAGATGGCCAGTTAAGGCCGAAAGACGTCTCGAGAGATATGCACCATGGACTTCAGCAATCTGCTTAAGAACCTGCTTCCAGACGACCGCACGTTGGTGCGCAACTTAGAAAAACATTTCTACAAGCATAATAATGCTATCGCAGCTGTTGACTTCAACAACGCATGCATCATAAATGGCCTCCTTCCAAAATATATATATATATACATATATATATATGCATATATATAAACATATATATATATATATATACATACATATATTCCGATATTTTGGTATGAAAAGGTTTTGCTGAAAATTAAACTAGGTGTAGTAGAGCTATTAATTTACATGTTTCTTCTATACCTATACATACAAACACACACACAAACATACATATATATGTATATATATGTGTATATATGTATATATATGTATATATACATATGTATATATGTATATATATATGTATATATGTATATATATGTATATATGTATATATATTATATATATATATTATATACATATATATATATATTGAACATTTTTAGAAGTTCCGCCATGGGATACGAACC
>NC_134795.1:5288782-5303782 GCF_046742065.1 Oratosquilla oratoria | reverse complement strand
CTTCTACTAATTATGTAATTTTCTTAAGTATTCTTCTCTCCTACTTAGTTGTTGCTGCCTTAACATCATTTATTGTAATCAAAAGGATGAAGACATAAATATATATATATATATATATATATATATTCGACATTTTTTCCTAATTTTGTTATTGAAAAATTATGGCATCCACAGACCTTGGCAGTAGTGAGTTTCTTACTTAGGGTTAGACTTTTGCAAAGAAAAAAAAATTGAAACTTTTTGTTTTCATAGTTTGAACATTGATCGTGTACCTTAATTTTTTTTTCTAAGATCAGCAGGTAATTGGTGCTACAGACATTTGTACGTATTGGCGTGGTTGCATATTTCTTTGGTAATTATAGCATATTTGGGTTACTGTTATGTTGATGACAACATCCATTGAAGGAAATTTATTTTCCATTCTTGTTTTTAGCCGGTACATGTATAAAATATTATCTCAACTGTTGCTTTCCAGAAAATTGTAAGAGGGTAGTAGAAAAGGGTTGGTCAGGACGACCAAGTGGTAGCAGCCAAGTCCTGGTATAAAAGCTAATAGAAAGAAGGATAGAAGACGCGTGTTACATTTTATGGGTTAGGTGTTTATGAAAAGTGTACAAAAACAATATAGCGAGTGACCAAATGAGTTGCCTAAGTTTGCTTTCCGCTCTGTGTTGGTAATGAAATTCATATTTATAAACAATGGCCGGGGGGTCGAATGAATTACTGACAATTTGTAACCTAAGCGAGGTATGCAGAGATCCGAGATTTTTTAAGTTAACAATATTGCCATCTGATCAGTGAAAGGGTGGAAGAGGAGAAAATTCAATTGGTTTGCGATTGTAAGATCACGCTCTTTAGGGGAGGATCTTAAATATAAAGTTAAAGATCATTGGACTAAAGAAATCACTATATCACTGCAAAGCTCACGTAGGATCTTGCATACGTGCTCTCGGGGGATTCCTTTGGAGAGAAAAAATATAGTGAAGTGGAAGGTAGAAGCCTGTCAATGAAAAGAACTGATACTAATTGGAATTGAGTCTAGAACTTGACAAAGTTGGATGATTGGGGACAACAAGGAGGAGAAAGTAACGAAAGTAGCAAAGGTGGCAAAGGAGGGCAAAAGAAACAATTGGTATATTGCCGTCGTTTCGAATCGTGTCGGGGATCTTTTTTTTTTTTTGTGGGAAAAGAAGATATATGTTGGAAACCATTAAAGAAGAAGGTGTAACTTGAGGAAGGTATTCCAGGACAACAGCTACCCTAACCGGTTGGTGAAAAGATGGACATCACCGCAGGATGTAAGCTAATTTAGTATATAGCCGCATGGTACAACAAGGTTGACGATTCCTGACGTGAGAGAGGCGTCGGAAGGGGCAGGAAGAATACTATGGAAGAAGGATGTGAACGTGGTATGTAAACCGACCAATACATTGTACAACATCCTATGCAAAGTGAAGGATAAAATGAAGCGGATAGACTAGGCAGTGGTGGTTTACAACATCAAGTGAAGAAACTAACGCTCACAACGTGGTAGAGACAGGGAAGAAGTTAGCAACTAGGCTCCTGGAACACCAAAGTGTAAATAATAGGAAGGATAAGAGTTTGAAAGTCTATAGATGGATCAGTAGGGAAGCGAAGTGGTGTATAAAGACAGCAAGAAGGGCAACAGATTGTTCCTGGAAGAATGGACAAGCGACAAAGACAGTTCTAACAGAAGCATTAGCCTGAATCATGTCTAATAAGGAGAGAGAGAGAGAGAGAGAGAGAGAGAGAGAGAGAGAGAGAGAGAGAGAGAGAGAGAGAGAGAGAGAGAGAGAGAGAGAGAGAGAGAGAGAGAGAGAGAGAGAGAGAGAGAGAGAGAGAGAGAGAGGAGAGAGAGAGAGAGAGAGAGAGAGAGAGAGAGAGAGAGAGAGAGAGAGAGAGAGAGAGAGAGAGAGAGAGAGAGAGAGAGAGAGAGAGAGAGAGAGAGAGAGAGAGAGAGAGAGAGAGAGAGAGAGAGAGGGGGGAGGGTAGGAAATGAGATTAGAAGCAGTTAACATTTCTCTTTGGTAAGAGAGAGGCTTGGCGCGACGTGGAATACCTTGACGCGAACTGTGAACTCCCCCAACTAGAAATAATTAAATACGAAAATTGTATCGGCATAGTTGCTGCAGAGAATAAGAATAATATTTGAAATACAAATGACTAGCAAAATATATACTGGATATGACTAATACGTTCAAGTACACATGAATAAGTATCTTGATAAGGTGTTAAGTGAATACGTATTTTAGAACATGGTTTCTTCAGTAAATGCTAGATACAAAAAAAAAAAAAAAAGTTCCAGAACTGGATAGGTGCCTTGTTTCTAAGGCTTTCCTATGTTTATAGGACATAACGTATATATACCACATTGATGGAAAGTAGAAAGAGTGTGTAATGAACACCATGTAGAAATATAGTTAAGAGTTTTTATGAGACAGTGAGGAATTTATCCAGTATTTTAAGTTGAGATAGGGTAAAGAGTACATTGAGTACGAAGATAATGATAAAAAAAAATTACGTCGATTTTTCTTTTCAGATAAAACAACTAGTTTTGTTTTTTATTTTATCTTTCATACTGTTCAGCCTATTCCTTTCTTTTAATTTCTCTCCTTGTTTTTTATATCTCTCTTGTTTTTGTTTTTACTCAACCATCTTTAACATACTTTCTATCATTTCATTCCTCACCCCTTTTTTTAGTTCTACCCATTTCAATATATATAGTTCTTAAGCTCTTTTTACTACCCCTTTCCCATTTTTTCTCTTTGACTTCATTCTCTATTCTTTGTTCTTTCTTTTTATCCTCCTATCGCATAATTGCCCCCGGCCTCCCTCCCCCCCCCAAAAAAAAGAAATAAAAAGAAATAGAAATAAATAAAAAATGAATAAAACAGACAACTTTTCATTTATTTACCATTTCTTCTATTCTCTCTTTCCTCTTTCCCTTTCTTCTCTTTTCATGTCTCACTGTCTTCCCGTTCTTTATCAAATTTATACTATGTTCTCATTCTACTGTCTTTCTTCATAATCTATACGGTACTTTTTTTCCTTTCTTATACTTTCTCACCTTCCTTTTTCTCATTTTCTTTTGCCTTTCACCTTTTCTTCCTCTTCTTTGTTTCCATTTTTTTCTCTCTTTCTCTTTCCTGTATTCCTCTACCTCCAAATCGTCCTAGTCCTCTTTTTCTCCGACCTCCTAATATTCTTTCTTCTCTTCTTACTCTCTTTCCTCTTCCTCCTCACCTTCCTCCTCCTCCTCCTCCTCCATTTTCTTCTCTTGATAATCCTGTTCGTGCTCCCCCCCCTCTGCTGATTCTCCTTTTTCATCTTCCTTCTCTTCCTCCGTCTCCGTCAGGTTCTCGTTTCATTTTCTATCTCGCCTTCCCATTACGTTGTCTCTGTTCATTCTTCCCCCTCCTTCTTCTCCTTCATTTCTATCACCTACTTATTTTTGCTTTGGTCTTATCCCTTATCCCTCTCCTGTTTTTTACTTTGTCCTCTTACCCCTCTTCCAACACCTCTTTGCGTTTTCACTTGCTATTCCTCTTTCTACTCTGTTCTTTATCTAGTGTTATCCTTTTCTTGTTCTTTTCTGATTCCTCCTAGTTGTAGACTTATCTCTCTCGCTTTCTTTCTTAACTTTTCCTAGTCCTCTTCTTTCTTTATCTTTTCCTTTTCCTAATTTTTTTCCAAACCGGTCCCTCTTTTATTTGACTTCCTTCTTGTATTCAACCCCTCTTCTCCTATATAACTTTCACTTCCTCAATTTTCTGTCAATTTTTTCTTTGTTACTTCCTCTCTTTTTCTTTATTTTCCTTTCCCATTTCTTTCGCTATCTTTCAAATGCCCTTCTCCTTTCTTTTGTTCTGTCTCCTAATTTATTTCAATACTTGTTTTCCTCCTTTCGTCATTTCTCCCTTTTCCTCTTCTCCCTTTATCCTCCTTAACAGTTAACCTGTTATCATACCGAACCAACAAGTCCAACTGCGTGAGATTACCCATCTTTAGCCAAAATGAAGTCTCCCGGGTTATATCCCTACCTGGTAGACCTCACTTTCACGCTTTGATGGAATCATTTGAAAATAGAAAAAAGCGAGTAACCAAATAAGTCAATAAACAAATAAATCAAGACCATGGTTAACCCTCTATTGTGCACCGAAATGTTTCTAATACTAAACAAGTATGTAAGAATAAACTAAAGAGATTTAGAAAGATTAATCTCCATTGCTGCTTCTCTTACATTATTTTTCCTTTTTCGTCTGCTACCATTCTTTTTCTTCTTATTCATCTTTGAATCTTTTCCTTCCCTTTTTGTTGTCATATTCTTCACTCATTTCTACATTTTCTCTACCCCATGTCAGTGTCTCAAAAGGTATTAGGTCAGAAGCCTTTTATTTGCCATGCACATTTTGCACATTTCATGATAGATCTTGGATATTTCCGTCAAGATCAAACTACTGTATATTATCATGAATATGTTTGGTCTCAAATGTACAATTATATATGCCAGTATATCATCATATCAGTATATATATATTTCAGTATTTCATAGTTTAGTTATATTAGTATATTAATGTATCAATATATCAATCTATAAGTATAGCAATATACCAGTATATCAATATATAACAGTCGTAATATAAATATATGGAACCAAAATCCTACTGTTCCGCCTGCCTGAATATGTGTTACAAAGCTGGCATTAGCAGTAGTTAACCCTCAGTTCCAATTTATATATACATTTTTCTTCATATGACTTGACTCATTCGACAATGACCACTCCATGACAACTACTGTCTACCAACGTCCAAAGAAGTTCACTTTGTTTTGCCAACAAATTAATATTGCAGTTAACAATGAATGCTAATTTTTTCTAAATACTACAGGTATACATGGGTAATTAGTTAATTACCTAAATATATTATTATCTGTATAGACCTCTGTCCTCTCAGCGTTTCTGTCTTTTTCTTCTTCTTCATCCTCTTCTCCCGTTTTTCCCTCTCTTTCTACTTCTTTCTTCACAGTTTTATCTTCATCTTCATTTTCTTTGTCTGTTTGTTTAATGTTCAGTCTACCTGAGTAGTTTCAGTTCATCCAATATTGAATTTTGTTCTTTTCTCTCATCTTTATTTTCACTTTTCTTTGTCATAATTGATATTGATATTGTTTTCTTCTTTAACCCATGGGGCTCTTAATTTCAATTTCTGTGGTACTTTCTCTTAGTTGTTTTGTTGTCGTTTGTTCAATATGCAATATTTTAGGAGAATGGTAGGCGATAGGTGGATCACATAAGAAGATAAAAGGAGGTAACACAGAAACAAAATGGTAGAAAGGAAAAATCTAAGATGTATTTAGGACCAGATGGCGAATACAGAAGAGAGTGTAAATGTTGGAAAACAATAATTAGAAATTAATGTGTTTTGGAGATGAGCAATATTAAAAAAATATGACTGATAATAAGTTTTCTAAAAGATGTAAGCAAGTTAGGTAAAAAACAGAAATAGGTAACTCTGAGACTGGTGGAAAGAAGACACCAAAAAGGAAATTTAAATGAATATAACAACTCAACACAATTGCTGATAAGAACAATGAGTTGAAAATGAGTACCAAAAGTCTTGATCCCTTCAATATAAGTATATATAGGGTTATAGATACGTAGATAGATTCTTAAAGGAAGGTAGAAAGTTATGTGAACTATTTATTGAGCGGAGGCTTCTAGGCAGCCTGGACAGAAAGGCACCGTGTACTTAGTATTCATGGAGAGGGAAGAAATCTCCTTAGGGAAGTTCAAAGTTTTTATGAAGGAAGTAGTTCATATGTCAAAGTAGATGACAAAGGCAAAGAACCATTTTAGGGCACAGGATGATGATTAAAATACGGGTCCAAGAGGCCTCAGCGCTGAGTTTGCGTCTTGTTGTCCCTAAAAGCAAGGAGTGGACATAAATACAACGGACGGTACTCAAAAAAAAAAAAAAAAAAAAAAAAAAAAAAACCAAATAGATGGGACAGTAAATGAGCATGGAGATAAATAATTATGTGATAAATCAATGAATATACAAAAAAAATAAGAATAAGTAAATAGCTATATGAATATAGATTAAGAAATATAACAAACAATAAGAAAACCTATTGATTGTGAAAATGAAATGGATAGAAGAAAAATTAGAATAAAACAATATGTACATCTATCGTGTCTACTTTGTAGAAGTAATTGTATAGTTCCTCATCATTTTGTTCCTCCTAATATCGGATATGTAGCCATACAGACTACATTCAATACATATATGAATATGAATTGGATGACAAAAAGTGCCCGTAAGCATTAGGTATTCCATTGGTAACCTCGATCTTTGCTGGCTAGGAAGATGACTTTGTCCACAAAAATTGATGTTAGTGATACTGGGTAGGAGAAGAAGAAGAAGAACGCGAAGAAGAACGCAAAGAAGAACGCGAAGAAGAAGAAGAAGAAGAAGAAGAAGAAGAAGAAGAAGAAGAAGAAGAAGAAGAAGAAGAAGAAGAAGAAGAAGAAGAAGAAGAAGAAGAAGAAGAAGAAGAAGAAGAAGAAGAAAAAGAAGAAGAAATACGCGAAGTAGAAGAAGAAGGAGATGAAGAAGAAGAAGAAGAAGAAGAAGAAGAAGAAGAAGAAGAAGAAGAAGAAGAAGAAGAAGAAGAAGAAGAAGAAGAAGAAGAAGAAAAAGAAGAAGGAGATGAAGAAGAAGAAGAAGAAGAAGAAGAAGAAGAAGAAGAAGAAGAAGAAGAAGAAGAAGAAGAAGAAGAAGAAGAAGAAGAAGAAGAAGAAGAAGAAGAAGAAGAAGAAGAAGAAGAAGAAGAAGAAGAAGAAGAAGAAGGAGAAGAAGAAGAAGGAGATGAAGAAGAAGAATGCGAAGAAGAAGAAGAACGTGAAGAAGAAGAAGAAGAACGCGAAGAAGAAGAAGAAGAAGAAGAAGAAGAAGAAGAAGAAGAAGAAGAATGCGAAGAAGAAGAATGCGAAGGGGAAGAAGAAGAAGAAGAAGAAGAAGAAGAAGAAGAAGAAGAAGAAGAAGAAGAAGAAGAAGAAGAAGAAGAAGAAGAAGAAGAAGAAGAAGAAGAAGAAGAAGAAGAAGAAGAAGAAGAAGAAGAAGAAGAAGAAGAAGAAGAAGAAGAAGAAGAAGAAGAAGAAGAAGAAGAAGAAAAAGAAGAAAAAGAAGAAGAAGAAAAAGAAGAAAAAGAAGAAGAAGAAGAAACATAGAAGAATCTATCTCGATTTTTATTTCATTTTTTCCTCTAAATAAACATTTCTCTTTTTCTACTTCTGCTTCTATTATTTTATTTTTCTTCATCTCATTTATCTGTATTTTTTCTTTCTCTTTTTTGATCAGTAGAATTTTGTAGTGTAGAAAAGCAATGTACAAATACGGCATATATTTATAAAGCAAATTGGATCGAGAGCTAGAACGCATATAGTGAATTTAATGAAAACTGTATATGTCTTTTAAAGAACGGGAAAAATAAAAGATGGATTTTCATCAGTGGGAAATAAATTCACAACCCGGACTCCGCATTTATACTCTTGAATTCGAGTAATTACGGATTACAAAGACTAAGTAAGAACAGGTCACCTCAATTCGGAAAATGAAAATTGAATACATTTCCTCGCGAGGATATGTGACAGTCGACGACATCACATTCGTAATCAATCCACCTCAAGACGGACGTCTTCAAAATGAAGTGACCTGTTCTGTGTTTGACCTGGAGTTTATCAGCTATCAAATGAACTAGTTTAATTATTCTAAACCAAAACTTATATAAAAGAAGGAGGAAGGAGGAAGGTTTATGAGGAGACGATCAACTACGACCAAGCACTGGAATGAAATGTTCCCACAAATTGGACGAAGCAGGGAAATATCAAAGAGTTCAGATGAACAAAGAGTAAATGACAATGGTAACTGTTCCCTTTAAAGGCACCAACCAGCAACCCCGTTCGTGGCCAGCAATGGTCCTCAGACCGTCCCACAATTCTCTCTGGAAAGAAACACTGGACTGTGTTGTATTATCGTAAGTCGATATCATCGGTTATTAGGAGAGAAAGGAGGGGAAAAAAGAGAAGAAGGAGGAAGAGCAAGGGCAGGAGATAGGAGGAAAACAGTCACCAGTTTTCAGCTTTCCTGATATATAAAAACGAGAAAAATAGTTTAGGTACTGATAGAGAGAGAGAGAGAGAGAGAGAGAGAGAGAGAGAGAGAGAGAGAGAGAGAGAGAGAGAGAGAGAGAGAGATAGATAGATAGATAGAGAGAGAGAGAGAGAGAGAGAGAGAGAGAGAGAGAGAGAGATATAGATAGATAGATAGATAGAGAGAGAGAGAGAGAGAGAGAGAGAGAGAGAGAGAGAGAGAGAGAGAGAGAGAGAGAGAGAGAGAGAGAGAGAGAGAGAGAGAGAGAGAGAGAGAGAGAGAGAGAGAGAGAGAGAGAGAGAGAGAGAGAGAGAGAGAGAGGGAGAGAGAGAGAGAGAGAGAGAGAGAGAGAGAGAGAGAGAGAGAGAGAGAGAGAGAGAGAGAGAGAGAGAGAGAGAGAGAGAGAGAGAGAGAGAGAGAGAGAGAGAGAGAGAGAGAGAGAGAGAGAGAGAGAGAGAGAGAGAGAGAGAGAGAGAGAGAGAGAGAGAGATGCAACTCTACATTAGATGGTGGAAAACGCACTAGCGGGTTTTTAAGAGCGACTGCAGGGAGATGATTATATCCAACGTCCTTTTCGCAGAACCTTACAAGTAGCGACCATTAGTTACTCTTAGCAAGACGTAAAAAAGTAAAGAAATGAAATAGACGATAAGCAAGAGAAGCTCGAAGGAAAGGGAAAAGAGGAGATAAAGTAAGAGAAATCTGATGAATTCAGAAAACTGTGCAAACAAAAGAAGGAAACACAGAAGAAACAAAAGAAAAAGTGGAGACTAGGACGAGAAAGGAAGGAGTAGGAGAAAAAACTAGAAACAGAAAATAAAAAGTATATAAAGATATATCTAGTAAAGATAAAGAAAGAAAACAGAGGACAGTGAGTAAGGAGTGGAAAGGGTTTTGGAATATAAATAGAACAGGAGATAATACCTCATGTATAGTGGAAGGAGGTAGAGCAAGGGGAAGTGGTTTAGGAAAGTGGTGGAGGAGTGAGGAGATGATGGAGTGAAGGCCAAGTGGTCATGCATCCCATATTTCCAAATCCATTAAGAGCTAAAAGGTGAGGAAGGAAAGATGATGGGAGGAAGAGGAGGAGGAGGAGGTGGAGGGAGGTAAGGATTGTGGAGGAGTAGGGGGAGAAGGAAAATGAGGAGAAGAGGAAAGAGGAAAAGGTGAAAGAGGAAAGGAAGGAAGAGGATGAGGAAAATGTTGAGGATGAAGAAATAATGAAAGGGTAGGGAGAAAAGGAGTATGAGGAGGTTGACGGTAAGGGTCAGATGGTGGAGTCGTGGAGGATGAAGCTGAGGATAAGTAAAAATGGGTAACAGGAGAAGGAAAAGAAGGAAATGAGAAAGAAGCGGATGAGGAGGAAGAGAGAAAGAAAGGAGGGACTATGAAGAGGAAGCAGAGGGGATAGAGGAAGAGGAGTTAGAGGGGTTAGTCGAGTAGAAGGAAATGGAGGAGAAGAAATAGAAAAAGGAGAAAGAGTTGGAGAGAAAAAGGACGAAGAGGAGGAAGCTCAGAAAGCGAGAGGAAGGACAGGAAGCAAAAGGTAGCAAAGGAGGAAGAGGAGGAGAAGGCGGAGGAGGAGATGAAAGAGGAGGAGGAGGAGGAGGTGAAGGAGGCGAAGGAAGAATTAGAGGAGGAGGTGAAAGAGGAGGGGGAGGAGGAGGAATAGATGGACAAAGAGGTGGAGAAGATGGAGGAAGTGGGAGAGGAGAAGACGAATAAGGAGAGACGAATAAGAGGAGAAGGAAACGAGAAGGAAACGAGAAGGATAAGGAAAAGCAAAAGGAATAGGCAGAGGAAAAGGAGGAGGAAAATCAGGAGTAGCAGAAACAGGAGAAAGAAAAGGATGAGGAAGAAGAGGAAAAGTAAGAGGGGACACATCAGATGGAATTAGGGGAATGGGAAAGAATAATGGAAAACGTGGAAGACAAAAACAAAAAAAAAAAGTTAGGCAGGTCACAAGATCGGACAGAAGGTTTGCTATACAGAGAGATGACAGATGGAAAGAAATCCAAGGGGAGAAGAAGAAAGTGATGGCTAGTCCGTGTGCGTGCTCGTGTGTGTACGTGTGTGTGTGTGTGTGTGTGTGTGTGTGTGTGTGTGTGTGTGTGTGTGTGTGTGTGTGTGTGTGTGTGTGTGTGTGTGTGTGTGTGTGTGTGTGTGTGTGTGTGTGTGTGTGTGTGTGTGTGTGTGTGTGTGTGTGTGTGTGTGTGTGTGTGTGTGTGTGTGTGTGTGTGTGTGTGTGTGTTTACCTAGTATTTACCTAGTTATATGTTACGGGAGGGGAAGCCACGCTCGTGGTGTCCCATCTCTGTATCTCGCCATATCTAATTTGCTCTTAAACTCTTGTATTGTTCTTGCACACACTATTGTCTCGTCCAGTATGTTCCATGTATCCACCACTCTGTGGTGAATTTTTTTTTTCAGGTCTCTTCTATAACTATCCTTTTTGAGTTTCCTTTTATGTTCTCTTGTGTTTCTCTTATCCCAATTTAGAAAGTAATCTCTATCAAGAACTTCCACACCTCTCATAATTATGTAGATGGTCAACAAGTCACCTCTTTCTCTTCTTAGTTCCAGGGTAGGTAGTTTTATCTTTGACAATATTTCTTCATATGGCATTTTTATAGTGTTGTAGCCATCCTCGTAGCTACTCCCTGGATTCTCTCAATTTCCCCCATGATCTTTTTAGTACAGGGTGACCATAGTGTCACTGTGTACTCCAATTTAGGCCTTATCACTGTGACTACTATTTTCTTTACCATTTCTTCATCCAAGTAATTAAAATCCATTTTTATTGATCTTAGGAAGTTATATGTTTCGCCAACAATTTTGTTTATATGTTTGTCAGGGTCTTTTCAGATGATACTTTCGTTGCATACTTTTCACAAAATTTATATTGTCCTGATATGCTTTTTTTTTTTACCTTTTCCAAATTCCATTATGCTACATTTCTTAATGTTAAAGTCCCCTCTCCACTTCTGACTCCATTCCCAGACCCTGTTCAGATCTCTCTGTAGTGAGCCACAGTCCGATTCAGTACTCACTTTCTTTAAAATTTTTGCATCATCTGCAAAGAAGTTCATGGACCATTCAACACCTTAGTCCATGTCATTCACATAGATGGCAAACATTATTGGAGCCAATACTGATCCTTGTGGAACTCCCCTAATTACTTGTTTCCAAGTAGAGCTCTTATCTCTGAGCACTAACCTTCATCCCGATGCTGTATTTTTTTCTAGTGAAAACCGACTTGAAGGGTTTGCTCATAACGTCAGCCATTTCTGTATCTTCTGTGTATTCCGTATTCCCTTGGAGTAGTTTCACTATTTTTTTTTTTTTTTTACATATCTATAGAAAAAATTTCGGCTGACCTTTACGTTTTTCTTCTATGTCTTGTTCATAGTTTCTTCTTTCTTCCCTGCGTATTTTTACATATTCTTTGATTAATATATATTTGCCACTTCCTAGTTTCATTGTATTTTCTTCATCTTTTCCAAGCTTTATATCTTCTGTCTTTTGCTTTGCTGCACCTTCTATTAAACCAGTCCTTAATATACACCTTTAACTGTTTTTGCTTTGGAACATATTTATTCACTCCTTTGTAGATTTTCATAATAATCATCCATTTTTCTTCCACTTCTGTTTCTTCTTGTAGAATTTTTCCCAGTTCACTTTAAGAAAAAATTCCCAAGTTTCCCAAAGTCCGTTTTACTATACATCAGTCTTCCTTTTCTGTGTTTCTCATTTCTCTTTATATGCATTTCCTCCTTTAGTTCTAACTTGAGTAGTATCCAGTCACTCTTCGCAATTGGTGTCTTGTATTGAAATTTGTCTACTATTTCAGGCTCTGACGTAAATAATAAATCTAATATACGGTTTTTCATTTTTTCTAATTCTAGTGTTTTCTTTTACCCATTGTGTCAATATATATTCTATAGTAATGTCGAGTAACACATTTCCCCATTGATTCATTCCACTTTTACTGTCATCTTTCCGAACATATTTTTTGCAATTAAAATCTCCCATGAACACCGCTTTATTTCCATCCTTCAGCATCTCGTTTAATAAAGTCTTCGTATTCTCTAACATTTTGGAATAATCTCTCTCTCTCCAAGACCTCGTTTTTGGGGGCACATGAATAATTGTTTTTCATGTCGCTACCCTGTTCTCTCCATATGTAACTTTCGTCACATTTACGTGTTTCTTAAATAGGAACATGACTCCTCCACCTTTTTTCTCATCCCTATTTCTAAACTAGTGATTATATAACCCATGGCCGACATTGGTAATAGTTGACCCCTTAATTTTGTCTCCACAATTCCCATTACTGCTGGTTTTGCTTCTGACAAGTAATTGTTCAGTTGGTTTAGTCCTGAGACTAATCCATGTTGGTATAAGCTAATTTCATTTTTTTACTCCCACCATATCTTGTTCTTCATCTTGTACTACTTTTAGAACATTTCTTGCCAACTCTTTGTCCCCTTTATCTCTCAGGAACCAATTGTGTGTGTGTGTGTGTGTGTGTGTGTGTGTGTGTGTGTGTGTGTGTGTGTGTGTGTGTGTGTGTGTGTGTGTGTGTGTGTGTGTGTGTGTGTGTGTGTGTGTGTGTGTGTGTGTGTGTGTGTGTGTGTGTGTGTGTGTGTGTGTGTGTGATTGTTTGTGTGTGTGTGTGTGTGTGTGTGTGTGTGTGTGTGTGTGTGTGTGTGTGTGTGTGTGTGTGTGTGTGTGTGTGTGTTTGTGTGTGTGTGTGTGTGTGTGTGTGTGTGTGTGTGTGTGTGTGTGTGTGTGTGTGTGTGTGTGTGTGTGTGTGTGTGTGTGTGTGTGTGTGTGTGTGTGTGTGTGTGTGTGTGTGTTTGTGTGTGTGTGTGTGTGTGTGTGTGTGTGTGTGTGTGTCTGTGTGTTACACCATTGTCTTTGGATCACGTGTTGGACTCGTGATCAACAGCTATTTCCCTCCCGGAAGAGAGTTCAGAGCTCGTATATGTCCGATCTATGGGTAATGCTGTGACCTTACACGCACACACACATCTAATTCCCCGCCCACGAGAGTTGGAGTAACAGCCCGAAGCGCAGTATCTGTGCGTGCACGTGTGTATGTGTGTGCATATTTTAATGATGAACGATCAAACTTATTAGAGCATCTAGCGATTGAATACAAAATCACTATGGTGATATTTCTAATCTAGATAAAATAGTTTAGCATTATTAGGAATGGATTTTGCATATAAAGTAACCATATTTGTTGTCGGTCAACTCCCGGGACATACGAATGTAGAAGATGATGAAGTTGAGACCACAGAGCCCTGGATGATCAGACTCCCAGGTCATTACCCCGTACCATCCAATATTGGAGGGTGAGGGCGTTTCCCCACCGAAGCTCCCACCGTTGAAACACTCCTCGGAGTAACTACATAGTAACGGACTTAGCCAAGACATTTCTAATACCTTCTCTAAGATATGTTTTCTTAAGCTGATTGAAATCTTCTTAAGTTTAGAATTAATCTCTAAGACACGTCTCTTATGAAAAGAGTTAATGTAAATGACTACACTGTATATGAATAAATGAATGGATGAATGAATATAGAACTGAATAACCAAAACAAAAAACAAATAGTCGAACAAGTTAGAAAAGGATTGCTGAGTAAAATACAGTTAGAATTGCAATAGACAATAGAACTATAAATAAAGAATAGATTTAAGAGTGTAATGTGAATGACTAAATCAAAGACTAGGTACAATATTGTTCACCGTGTTCGGAATCACTGTGATTAAAAAATCTCTAATGATCGGAACAAAAACTATTTAGATTTAGAAAATCCCGAATGCTAGCAGCTTTCCTTGTACGTTGCTATATTTCTGAAATTTTGTTTTTGTTACAAAGGATTACAAAGGATTACAAAGGCGGAGCATGCCGACAGGAGACCTTTTGGTCCATATCTAGGTCGGATGCGAAAAAAAAATCATAATGATAATAAAAAAAAAACTATAATAATGTATGTAACAAATAAAATACATAAAGAAATGCATAGGTATAGTTAAATAATAAACAAACAGGTAAATAGTGAATAATAATAAAGTGACATATAACTAATGATAAATGAAAATCAAACAGACAAATGATAACACAACAAAAACAAATAATATAAAATAAATTATAATCATTACAGCATCTTGCTTAGGTGTTTATCTAAATGATTCTTAAAGCTTCGAACTGAACTACATTGCACTACCTGTGCAGGAAGTTTATTCCATTCATTAACTACACGGTTGGCAAAAAAATTTCTACCTACTTCCAAATTGAATCTATTTCCGGACAGTTTGAGACCATTGTTTCTTGTCTGATTCTCACCCAATGTGAAAATTTTGTCACTTTTGATGTTGTCATTTCCCTTTAGAATTTTAAAGACCTGTATCAAGTCATCTCTGAGTCTACGCTTTTTTAAGATTTTTTCAGAGACCCTTAATGGAAACAATGTCTATATATCTGAAGGACTGAAAAATCGTCTAATAAATAAAACAATGCGTGAATACAAAAAAAATGGTGGATTTACACATTTTACACTCAATGACAATAATAACTAAATAATCACAATAGTTCATGAATCAAGGCCATGAAAATGGAAAAGTTTGAAAATAGAATGATAAATGTCTATAGAAGCAAGGACGAAGGATAGAAAAGAAGCAAATGAAACAGAAAAAATTATCTGCATTTTTTCCACCCACATATTCCAAAGAGTGGTCAAAAGGTAAAAGGAAAAAATATGAAATTAAAAAAAAAAAAAAAAAAATCAGTCTGGAAACGAAAAATTGCAAACATATTTGC
>NC_134795.1:5281282-5283782 GCF_046742065.1 Oratosquilla oratoria | reverse complement strand
AAAACTTAGCGGTAATATGGTTTGTTCAACGTGTATTGGTAGTGGGTCGTCTGTTAAGAGGCGTGTTGTCTCAATGTTCACCTGTAGAAGCCTCTCTCATACGCGGGTTGCTTTCTCGTATAATAAAGTGTTTGTCGTAGGAATGCCAAACTTCTCGTCTAGTGCGCGCGCAGTTTTCATGTTGGGGTAGTGAATGTTTGTGATGAATTTGAGTACTTTGTTTTGTACTGCTTGCAATGTCTGCATGTCTGTCTTTGGGGTTGTGTTTAAGGTTATTACAGGGTACTTCAGTGTACTCAGGATGAGTGGGAGATACATGGTTTTCTTTTGTTTCACAGAGAGGTTTTTGAATCTCTGAAGATTTTGTAGATCGAGAGACACAAGTGCCTTCCTGCTACGCACAATGGCCGCCCCACCATTGGTGGTGATCGTCCATCTAAGTATCTTGCCCTTTTCAGGGTATCCGCGAACAGCCTCATCGATGATGATGGGCTCTCTCTTGCGTCCCTGAACGGGAATGAGTTTGAACTTGTCTTTGTTCGTTTATTATGTTTTTACTGCAATGCGTTTATTCTATACCTGCTTCTCTGACGTCTGTATAGATGGAAATGGAGAGTATAGTCTGTGGTTCTCAACAACACAGGGCTATTTATTAGAAGTAATTTAATATTAGTAAAGATTTGTTCGCACGCAGTGTTCCGTTGGAAGTGTTGAGCCTTTCTCAGAAAGCTCGTCAGGGAGTCAGCTATCTCTGCAAAATTTTGACAGTATCGTCTATAGTATCCAAACATACCTAGTGTTCTCCTTACTTCTGTGATGGGTCTAGATGGACTGAAGTTTGAGGTCTAAGAGACGCATCTTGCAGCTGACCACCGTATGTCCTAAATAGGCCACTTGAGCTTGTCCAAACTCACTCTCAGTTAAGTTGACAGTAAGTTTGGCTTGATATACTTTTTGGAGAACAGTACAAATTTGAATTAATTTATATTCCCACGAGTTACTACAGATGATTAATTTATCTAAGTAACTTCTTACTCCTGACAATCCTACAATAAGGGAATTAATCAAACGTTGATAAGTTTCAGAAGAGCTTTTCAGGCCAAATGGCATTACATTAAAATAATAAAGACCATAAGCTGTCGCAAAGGTGGTAGTTTCTTTGGCACCTGGATAGAGGCTAATTTGATAATACTTTTACCACATCTCAAACTTGGTAAGATATTAAGTTATACCTAAGCTCTTGGGAAAGCATCATCTTTGGTATTTTTACTTGATGTGGTTAGTTACCACATAATGGAAAATGTGTATCGTCCGAGAATGAATAATGACAATTCAAATCTCTTCAGGACTTGTAATTTTAGTTAGAGGGCAGGATAGATAAGATGGGGGAGAGGGAGGGAGGGGGGGGATTTGGGAGTTTAGTGCAAGAAAAGAATGAAATGGAAGGAAGTTAGAGTTATGATAGGTGTGGGGCAGACCCACTTGCTCAGTTATTTTAATAGTACCGTGGTCTGTTTCTTGACTTGTAATTGGGTGTCTCGTCCGCAATCACATAAACTATATATAATCAACATTTTACAGTTTTGTACAATCTATACAAATATGTATATAAACACCTAGAGAAGAAATACATCAAGGTGTTTATAGAATTCCGTGCTCGGATTGTGATAATGTATATTGGGGACAAACAGGTAGAGATTTACACACCAGGATGAAAGAACACAAAAATTCAGTCAAATATGCACAACAAATAAGACATGCCTTTTGCTCCACTACTCTGTATTCCACTGAAGAGGATCACAGCCCGTGATCGAAATATATGGATATCATCTATTTCATTTCTTCTTATCCAACACAGTGGGTTCTTGTTGAATATATATATATATATATATATATATGTGTGTGTGTGTGTGTGTGTGTGTGTGTGTGTGTGTGTGTGTGTGTATGTGTGTGTGTGTGTGTGTGTGTGTGTGTGTGTGTGTATGTATATGTTGGAATAAATACAGTCTGCAAGAAGATAGACTACAAGAGAGGGACGTCATAGGGCACGTCACAGCACATTACACGAGGTTAATGTTCACTCTAGCACCATGAACGTGAACACGCGCACACATCTTAGGAGTAATGTGGTATTGGACCACCAGCAAGGACCTAACCTTCCCACGATAATGAGAGAGACCAACCCCACAACCAGGTCAAACGCCCAGTGGTCAGCTCCGCTGTCAACATCCACAAGGCGACCGTTAAAGACTACCATACGAACGATGTTTCTTCTGTATATATTTTTCTTTCTTGTTTCATTTCATTTATGCCATATTTTCCTATTGTTATGAAATAGGTATATCTATTGTAATTAGCAAAATATCAAGTGTATCACTGAACAAGTTTCACGCCAATTTTGATTTCTTGTGTACAAATGCTATCTGTAAATTGATGAAGTGTCAACCGACACCAAAATCTTCTACACCACGGCTCAATGCTCGGGGGACAGATTCAGATG
>NC_134795.1:5271282-5273782 GCF_046742065.1 Oratosquilla oratoria | reverse complement strand
GTGTGTGTGTGTGTGTGTGTGTGTGTGTGTGTGTGTGTGTGTTTGTGTGTGTACGTTTGAGTGTACGTGTGTGTTCGTGGGAGTGTGTGTGTGTGTGTGTGTGCGTGTGTGTGTGTGTGTGTGTGTGTGTGTGTGTGTGTGTGTGTGTGTGTGTGTGTGTGTGTGTGTGTGTGTGTGTGTGTGTGTGTGTGTGGTTGTGTGTGTGTATGTTAGTGTGTGGTGTGGTGTGTGTGTGTGTGTGTGTGTGTGTGTGGTGGTGTGTGTGTGTTTGTTTTTGTGGGGGGTGTTGTGTGTGTGTGTGGTGTGTGTGTGGTGTTGTGTGTGTGTGTGTGTGTGTGTGTGTGTGTGTGTGTGTGTGTGTGTGTGTGTGTGTGTGTGTGTGTGTGTGTGTGTGTGTGTGTGTGTGTGTGTGTGTGTGTGTGTGTGTGTGTGTGTGTGTGTGTGTGTTTCTGTGAATGTGTGTATGGATTTAAGATTCCCGTTTCATATATTTTTATAAGGACTAGGGTCACACAAATAATATATATTCATATTGAAAAACAAAAATTCCCATCACACCAATGATAAATAATATTGAATTTCTATCTATCTATTAATTATAGACACAGTTGACAAATTAGATTATAAACTATTTTGGAACAACTGGGAGACTAACATTAAAAGATGAGTGTCTCCCTGCGAGACGGACATCTGAGGGATTTCCTTACCTCCCATTTTCTAAACCCCTCAACATCCTCACCTAAATCTGAAGTTACAGCTCATAGGGCCAGAACTCAGCCACTGGACTGGGATGACAATCCAATGAAAACACAAACGTCACTTCTTTACATGAATAAAATGTATGTTTGGATATTTAAGGATTAATTGTATCGTTTATCCTGTCATATGCAAGATGTACATATAATATGTACATTTTTTCTTGTTGCATACTGTATGTTTTCTTTTGTATTCCTTGTTGCTACGCACTCCTCAAACCGTTTCTCTGTTGACGTTAACAACGCAATAAGTATTCATCACCGGTGAGAAGAGGAATCTCGCTCGGTGATTGGTTGTGGCTTGAACTACCGTACGTATTTATGTACAGAAAACGTTGTAGCTACTACCCTAACTATATAAACCAGACTGGAGGAGAGAGAAAGCAGACCAGAAAGCAGAGCAGAGACAAGAAAAGTAGAGACAACAGAGAGACAATAAAATAGAGCAGAGATAACAGAGATACAAGAAGAGAGAGCAGAGACAAGCAGTGAAGTAGACTACCATTATTCACCTGAAAACTAATTAGAATTTCTCTACATCGTCGTTAGGGCAGCTCAACTAAACAAGTCCTTTGGACTTCTTCGACTGCTTGGAGCAATCCCTAAGAACCGAAACTCATGAATCGGCAATCTCCATACAAAGTGCAAGCCTTCGCAATCCGAGTTATTTTGGATATCTTCTACACGACTTCTAGACGAAAGTTAAGTACATCCCTATGCCCTCTCTCTCTGTGCCAGTTACAAATCTACAAACAAGTCCATCTCTCCGAAGTGTCTCCTCTTACTACCAGAGATTATCGTGCGCCTGTCTCCCCGCAAATTACTTGATTGTTCCCGAGACATCAGAATTGTTCCAGACAAATCTTCGCAAGAATGTCGTCTAACCAGAATCAAGACAAGTACTTACGTGCTCCATACAAGATCAAAGCTGGCTACACTATGTGTCCTTATCTCCAGGTCCTGTGTATGAAGCCTGCACAAACTGAAATAACCTGGTAAAATGTTGAAGTACCCATTTATGATTTATGATACCTGCGAAACTAGTCAGGAATAAATTCAGACCAAGACTACTGTGTTTCCTACTCCACTTACGTCAACCTGTCAGAATGTCTCAATATCAATATCAATATCAATATATATATATATATATATATATATATATATATATATATATATATATATATATATATATATGTATATATATATGTATATATATATATATACGTATATATGTATATATATATATATGTATATATATAAATATATGTATAAATATATTTTGATTAAAATCAACTGCGCTAATAGCTTTGGCTATCTTGAGGTTCAAATTCTTCAGTTTGAAGAATAATCTTTTGTCTTCACAGTTCAAAGTATGAACATAATCATTCATGATTTCAAAATCATGGAGAAGAGGGTGCAGTAAAAGGCGCTGCTGAATGCCAATGGTTATAATAACACAAGGTAACAGTACAAAAGCTGTTGACACAATCACCGAAAACTTAAGTCTTTTCGCCTCTCACGGAGGCTTCTTCAGGGTGAGAAGAACTAACCAAGGCTCTATCTTCCAACACTTTGTTGACCACCACGACATGAAGCCACCACTTAACACTTTAATACACAATACAATTATACTCCACAACGAAACAAATTTCAAAAGACTGCAGATTGCTGAAGCTGTTGCGATTACTACTCAACGGCCCTCCATCAATGTACAGCAAGCTGCAGATTTCATCCTCCCTTCAGCC
>NC_134795.1:5261282-5266282 GCF_046742065.1 Oratosquilla oratoria | reverse complement strand
TCAGGTTATGGTACAGGCAAAGAAGGGAGCAGTTTATATAGGGAACTAAATACAGAGTGGAAGAAAACGGAGGAACGTGATTGGTCGAGGCTGGCCAATAGGGATCTAGGCATTGACCCGGGATCCCGCTTGCGAACCTGCCTGAGCCGTACGCCGTTCGTCCTCTTCTCTAACTATCTTGTAACTGTTTTGGAAATTTCTAAGGCTAGGAATTGTGTACATGTCAGTGATTTGTGAGTTGAGAGAAGGGTTTTTGTTTTTTATATAAAGGGCTTCTAATATACGTAGACGGGAGTAATCTCTTTCGATATGCAGGATGGAAGTTCCTCCGACTATCATTTCTCTGGTCAGACTAACCCCGTGAACCTCTTCTGAGTGCTTCTTTGGAGCAAGCGGGATCCCGGGTCAATGCCTAGATCCCTATTGGCCAGCCTCGACCAATCACGTTCCTCCTTTTTCTTCCACTCTGTATTTAGTTCCCTATATAAACTGCTCCCTTCTTTGCCTGTACCATAACCTGAAGATGACCTATGTAGGTCGAAAGCTTGTTTTAATAAAGTGTTCTTCATCTACAAGAACTTTCTATGTCTTTCGGACAACTTTTATGGGAGCTTCCCATTGCTCACCGTTCCATCATCAGAGATGTAGAACTTCTCAGCAAAAAAGTCGTGAACGCAGAAGCTGCTGTGAACTTCAATCAAAATATATATATATATATACATATATATATATATATATATATATATATATATATATAATTATCTATTTGTTTATTTATTTATTTATTTATTTATTTATTTATTTATTTATCTATTTATTTCTTTATTTATCTATTTATTTATTTATTCATTTATTGATTAATTTATTTATTTGTTTATTGCTATCATTCTTTTTATACAGATGGCAAGGCTTGGAGGTCATCCACCTAATTATCCATATTAGGATGTCCAGCCTGAATGTTGAGAGCTTTCAAAAACAGCATTCTACTAGAATTCTATTCTATATACTATGGTATTTTTTATGTCTAAGTCTTTTCATGTTACTGGTCGATTGGATGAATTGATGCAATTTGTTTTAATGGATTCTTTGGTCAGGTGAAACGTTAAGCATCAATTAAGCTTTGTTGATGTCTAGCCAATATATGTATGCGTTCCACACTCCTCGCTATTGCACTGTTATTGGTAGATAACAGCTCTTGTTGTAAAGGTGATCTGGTACTGTTAGGTTCATTGTGCATAACTAACTGAGCTGTCTTTTTTTCTGTAATTAATTTTGATATGGAGTTGTCTTGCAGAGTCGGTGGGCTGTACATTATTTTTAACGATTTCTTGAGAGTTTTTTCATATGTCTTGTACTCAGTGGACATGTTATTTTTGTAGTATAATTTCATGGTGTTGTTACAAATCATCTAACGACAACAACACCTTATCACCAATACATTTGTCTTTGAACGAGCTAGAATCAGCAGCCTAGAAGCAACCAATCAAGCATCATCTCCGCTGGGCAGGTCACATTGTACGCAAAAATGAGACAAAGCTCCCCCTTGTCATCCTTTTCGGTACACTTAACCTCGGACAAAAGACCTATGACCATCCACTTCTCCGCTTCAAACACCACCTGAAGGATTCCCTGAATAAAACAAGAACCAACGTCAACTATTAAGAACAACAAACAGGAGATCATTCACCTTGGCGGCGCATCACCACAAAAGCCACAACTTCCTGCAAATCAAACAGGAGGGCTACAGGACAAGGAATGCGATATACCCGGAAAAGATAAGTTGCCGAACCAAAGCCCATTCTGCAATCTTTTTGAGTCACCACAAGAGATACCATACGAACTATTAATTCTCGGACACGAGTGAAAACTAGTGACGATGATACATGAACAGAGTTATGACTCTTCCAGGTTTAAAAACCTGTGGTGGCAAACAATGAACCTTTTCCTGAAACTCACATTAATGTTTTTTGTTTCATCAAATTTTGAAGAAAAAAAAAAACCAGCACCTACCGAGATATTGTATTATGTTGAAGAATCAAAAGAAAATTCTGCCGTTTACAAAAGTCCTTCTTTGCAAATTGATATAGCGTACAAGAAACTTAAAAAACAGGCTGTTAAGATATTTGTCATTTTTGCAGGTGCTGTGAATCTCTTCCATCAGTTTCACAGCTCGCTCGGCTACTATATTTGAACGAGGCATAAAGCACTGAATGTTCCTCTATAAAATGGATGGAGAAACATCTTAAAGCCTTAGGGCACTTCAATTTACAAACAGCAGCAGGCAGCTCATTGTGTCTTCTAAATTATTATTATTTGTAATCCTTTGTAAATCCTTCATAGTGCTGTTAAAGATCATTGGACGAAGGAAATCACTACGTCACTTCAAAACTCACATAGGATATTGTGTACGTGCTCTTAGGGGATTCCTTCATAGATATTTAAGAATTCGGGAGTTTGATTATTCTAGACAAAAGATGATAACTGAAGGAAGTGAATCCCCATATCCATAAGTAAGGGTTACAGTGGTGACTACAACATATAGCTTTCAGCTGATTTCTCCATTATGGATAAAGAAAAATGATATGTGTCTAAAGTGCTCGGGAATTCCACCTGACACTGTGAAAGGAGGGCAGCTTTATCCATTTCTTGCGAGGCCATTTTCCCTCCATCCCATAGAAATTATATGCTTCACAGAGAGAGAGAAAAAACAAAAAAACGCAGAAATGATACCAACACGTGAAGTGTTGGTATCATTTCTGCGGTTTTTTTTTTTTACTCTTTTTTTAAGTCTTCATAGTCTACCAAAACGTCCTCAGGGAAATTATAATTGATGCTGGATATATATATATATATATATATATATATATATATATATATATATATATATATATACATATATATATGTATATAGACCATGGACTAAAATCTACTGTTTCCAAATTTGCTGATGATACAAAACTGTGCGGAGTGGCAAATGATCACTCAAACCAATTAGATATTCAAGAAGATTTAGATAAATTACAGCAATGGTCTGAAAAGTGGCTAATGAAATTTAACACAAGTAAATGCAAGGTAATGCACATAGGTAAAAATAACAGCAAGTACGATTACAAGTTATTTGGAAATTCGTTAACAAAAGTGGATAGTGAAAAAGATCTCGCCGTAATTATCAGTAACGACCTCAAATCATCCAAGCAGTGTATTTCAGCCTCTGAGAAAGCAAATAAGATTCTGGGATTGATTGCGCGATCTTTTGATTTCAAAAGTCCATCACTCATTAACAAGCTATATAAATCGTTAGTTCGTCCACATTTGGAATATGCTGTTTCCGTATGGTCACCGAATCTCATTAAAGACATTGACAGACTGGAAAAAGTACAACGGCGAGCCACAAAACTGATTCCAAATATAAAAAATAAATCATACGAAAATCGACTTAAGCACATGAATCTGTTTTCCCTAAAAAAGCGTAGACTCAGAGGTGACTTGATACAGGTCTTTAAGATTTTAAAGGGAATTGACAACATCAAAAGTGACCAAATTTTCACATTGAATGAGAATCAGACAAGAAACAATGGTCTCAAACTGTCCGGAAATAGATTCAATTTGGAAGTAGGTAGAAACAACTTTGCCAACCGTGTAGTTAATGAATGGAATAAACTTCCTGCACAGGTAGTGCAATGTAGTTCAGTTCGAAGCTTTAAGAATCATTTAGATAAATACCTAAGTAAGATGCTGTAATTATTATAATTTATGTTATATTATTTGTTTTTGTTTTGTTATAATTTGTCTGTCTGATTTTCATTTATTATTAGTTATGTCAATTTATTATCATTTACTATTTACCTGTTTGTTTGTTATTCAACTATACCAATCCATTTATTTATGTATTTTAATTGTTATTTTCATTGTTATAGTTTTAATTTACTATTAATATGTTTTTTTTTTTTTTTTTTTATTTTTTTTTTTTTTTTTTTTTTTTTTTTTGCATCCGACCTAGATATGGATCAAAAGGTCTCCTGTCGGCATGCTTTGCCTTTGTAATCCTTTGTAATATATATATATATATATACATATATACATATATACTGTATATGTATATATATACATATATACTGTATATATATATATATACATGTATATATATATATATGTATATATATACATATATACTGTATATATATATATTACTCTGTTGGTTGTCAGGCTGGACGGCCCTGGACCGCATTCACTATGACTCTCCAGATGGTTCTATTCTCTGCCAATTCTTTCCAGTCCTCTCTTGGTGCCACCCTCTTCACGTCCTTTCTTACTCCATCCATCCATCTGTACCTGAGTCTCCCTAATGGTCATCTGCCTCCATTCGGACACAGTGTCCAGCCCAAATTACTCTTCTTCCCCGTATTTCATACTGAATGTATGGTTGTCCGGTTTGATTTCTAATTTTCATGTTATGTCATCGTCTCCATTTCCCTTCTTCTTCATCATATACTGGGCCGAAGATTCTTCTCAGGATACTGTTTTCAAAAAATTTCAACCTCTTCTCCTTTTCTTTTGTCAGCGACCATGTCTCACATCCGTGCAGGACTGATGGTTTCAATACAAGGTTATATGTTCTTATCTTAGTTTTTCTGCAATAGATAAATAGTGAAATATCTTTTGTACGTGTAAGGGAGGTGTGTCTAAGTCAATATTACAATCATCTTACAGTGTAAGTGTTACACCAAAATATTTGAAAAATAAAAGTGGAAAGTGAAAGCGATCTTGGTGTAATTACCAGTAATGACTTTAAAACATCAAAGTATTCTATTTCTGCCTCAGAGAAATCAAATAGGATACTGGAATTGGTCGCTCTATCTTTTAAATCCAAAAGTCCAGTTATCATCAACCAATTACATAGTTCACTGACCCATTCACATTTGGAATATATTGTCACTGTGTGGTCCCCAGATTTTATTAAAGACATTGGATTGGTAAAAGTGTACAAGCTAGCCACAAAG
>NC_134795.1:5248782-5253782 GCF_046742065.1 Oratosquilla oratoria | reverse complement strand
TGTGTGTGTGTGTGTGTGTGTGTGTGTGTGTGTGTGTGTGTGTGTGTGTGTGTGTGTGTGTGTGTGTGTGTGTGTGTGTGTGTGTGTGTGTGTGTGTGTGTGTGTGTGTGTGTGTGTGTGTGTGTGTGTGTGTGTGTGTGTGTGTGTGTGTGTGTGTGTGTGTGTGTGTGTGTGTGTGTGTGTGTGTGTGTGTGTGTGTGTGTGTTCGTGTGTTTTAAGATAAATTGAAATTTTGGAAGTTCTGATAAGGGATTCGAATCCTGACCTGTGTCTACATAATCACAAAGCCAAGACGCTATTAACTGAGCCATGAACGGTAGTTCAAATGGGCTACTCGAGCACCCTGTTCATGGCTACAGCAGATTAGTCTCATTTTCCCCGAAGTCTCTCATTTAGGCAAGGCCTCCGACAAGTTGTGTATTTTTAGGTCAAATTTTATTTCTTTTAAGCTTTGCCAAGGGATACGAACCCTGACCTGTGCCGATATAATCACGAGGCAAAAGATGTTAGCAACCGAGCCTTGAACGGTGCTTCAAAAGATATGCTCTAGTCTCCGAGTATACTCTTCATAGCTACATCAGACGTTGTCTCATGTTCACCGACTTCTCCCATTTAGGTAAGCCTCCTATATGTTGTGTATTTTTAGGACAAATTAAATTTTTGCAAACTCTGCCAATGAAATTGAACCCTAATCTATGCCAACATAATCACAAAGCCAAAAATTGAATTATTCCTATAACCCCACCCCCATTCCCGCTCCCAAATATTGTAAAAGGAGTGGCTGAATTATAGCATACTTTGTCTCTACGGGTTATATATATATATATAGAATAATAATAATAATAATAATAATAATAATAATAATAATGAATAAATAAAAAATATCGTGTCTCCTCTCCAGCTTAGACTGAATATCATAATTTTGACACGCATAGAAACACCGCGGTGGGTTTCGTCTACCAAAGTATCAATATGTCACACATATTTTTCATAGGTATTAACCAATTCCAGGGATACAGAAGGTCGCTTCTATCTTATTTTGGTTTTCTGCTATAAATGTTCTGTCGGAAATTGTTTCCCGACAGCCTTGGCCAGGTGAGGAGGCGAACCAGCATCGGCATAAAAAAAAAAAAAAAAAAAAAAAAAGCGGCTTGTTGCTTTGATCTACCAGGGTTCTCACTTCTCAATACATGGGAGTTGGATGGTGAGTTTATTGTTCCACGAATCATGGCCTCGGTACGAAAAACTATATCTAAAAATATCCTTCCATGTCCTCTGGTTCCTCTCGCGTCCCTTAATGAGAAATTGTTTTTGACAAATAAGCCCACCCCTTACATTATTCCAAAGATAGCAATCACATTTATCATCATGTTCTCACGGCTAGTCTATGATCCATTCCAGTTGTTCCTCTGTGTATAATTTCTGTATATTTGTTCTTCTCTGTGATGAACAAAGAACTAGAGTGCACTCCAACATGGGTCAATTCAAGTCTTTTGATGAACGTTTTCGTCATCTAAACCATGTAGTGGAATACCACTCCTATATTCGTCAAACATTTATATGTCTCTGTAATCTTCATTCGTTTTTTGGTGAGTTATTTTTCATCAACAGCACGCTATAAACTTTGTGCTCAAATGAGTTCGTTCAGGTTGTGGCATACGTCGTGTTAAGTCAGCCTTAGTCACTCACTCACTCCGTTGGATCTTGAACCTCGTGTACATTCTGGTCCGCCAACAGTAATCCTCTCCATACCCTTCGGTCCTATGCTGCATTCATCCAGGTTATTTTATTTATTCCTCTTCTGTTCATCTCCGCATCCACTCCATCTATCCATCTCATTCGAAGTCTCGCTCTGGGTCTTCTTCCAGGCATTCTACCCATCATAACTCGTTTTGGTATTCTATGGTCCTCCATACGCGCCACATGCCCAGCCCATCTCAATTTTGTTCAACCTATAACATCTGTTATTTTCTCTTGTTTAATTATTTCCCTCAGCTCATTATTGTGTCGCCCTCTCCACCTATTCTCAGCCTCTTTTATTCGGTGTCTATGTGCCACTTGATTTATTTTCATATATATAGAAAAGGAAACTCAAAATTGCAATGATTATCACTTTTTTTAGGATTATAACAACAACTATAATTGTTGTTATAATCCTAAAAAAAGTGATGATCATTGTAATTATCTAACCCATACCATATGTCTTACCTGTGACACCTCAGCGTGGGTGTCACCACAAGTAAATAACGCTGCCACGTGTTACAGAATTGATTCAAATCGTTGTAATAATTCTAAAAAGTTATACACATTGTAGTATACATCTTCCTTTGTGATATTCATAGTATATGAAAAAGAACAATTTCAAATAATACATAGATGGAAAATGGAAAAGAGAGAGGCATGTAATGACACTGATTTGGCAGAGGGGCTAGTAGTAAACCATGATACGAGTATATGTCACACCCTTAATGAACCCCTTGCAGCGCACAGACTATAGACTTCTCATCATCCATACTTTTGTAATTAGTTTTATTTTCCTTTTCATATTCAAATGATGACCATTTCCAACCCTATTTCTGTATTTTCATTTTTTGGAAATTTTGTGGGGTGTCCAATTTCTCATATCTAGCTTCAAATTCATGTTTGGTTCTAAAATGGTCTTTATATTTATGCTCCAATTATCATGTTTAGATTTGAAAACATGTATCGTTCCAGCTTGGGCTATATCTCCTTCTAAGCTATTCCAGTTAATGCATCAGAGTATGAACAAATGTGTGTGTGTGCGTTTGCGTGTGTGTGTGTGTGTGTGTGTGTGTGTGTGTGTGTGTGTGTGTGTGTGTGTGTGTGTGTGTTTGTGTGTATGCATATATATATATATATATATATATATATACACTATAATAAAATACTAGCCTCTGTCTGTCTGTCTGTCTGTCTATCTGTCTGTCTGTCTGTCTGTTTGTTTGTTCACAAACTCTTAAGGTTTTGGAGATAGACCCCATAACTATATATATTTTGATACCCTATCACTCTAGGTACTTAGATAACTATATTTCATTAAAAAAAATTGTTAGGGTTAAGGGTAAAAGTAAGGTGGGGTATGGTTAGGTTAGGGATTGTTCACGAACTCCTACTAGGATTTTGCAGATAGACCCCTATAGCCATATATATTCTGAAACCTTATAACCTAAAGTACTTGGATAATTATCTTTCATTTGTCTGTCTGTCTGTGTTTGTTTGTTTGTTTGTTTGTTTGTTTGTTTGTTTGTTTGTTCACAAACTCCTCCTAGTGTTTTGGAGATAGACCCCCATAACCATATATGTTCTGATACCCTATCACTCCAGGTACTTGGATAACTATATTTCATTAAAAAATAGTTAGGGTTAAGGCTTAAACTTAGGTGGATTATGGTTAGGTTAGGGATTATTCACGAACTCCTCCTAGGTTTTTGCAGATAGACCCCTATTGTCATATATATTCTGAAACCTTATAACCCAAGGTACTTGGATGATTATCTTTCATTTGTTTGTCTGTGTGTTTGTTTGTTTGTTTACGAACTCCCCCTAGGGTTTTGGGGATAGACTCGCATAACCATATATATTCTGATATCCTATCACTCCAGGTACTTCGATAACTATATTTCATTAAAATAATGGTTCGGGTTAATTGCTAAAGTTGTGTTAGGGATTATTCACGAATTCCTAGTTTTTTGCAGATAGCTTCCTATAACCTAATATTCTGAAACCTTATAATACAAGGTACTTGCTTAAGTGTCTTTCATATGTATCTACTATAATAAAGTAGTAGCCCCTGTCTGTCTGTTCGCGAACCCCCCAAAAACCAATTACATTCACCATAACCCAGGCTACTTGGATAAGAATATTATATTTCCAAAGGGCGTCTCCCTCCTCATATTGATTTTTGTCTTACTTTCTTGCCATTTTATTTTTGTTACCTTTTCCATTGAGTTATATTGATACGTGTAACTTTTCTCTACAAATTCTACTGAAATCAAAATAATCATCATTTGCCCACAGCAACGCGCGGGTAATTCGGCTAGTGTTTATAGTATATATATATGTATATATATATATGTATATGTATATATATATATATATATATATATGTGTGTGTGTGTGTGTGTGTGTGTGTGTGTGTGTGTGTGTGTGTGTGTGTGTGTGTGTGTGTGTGTGTGTGTGTGTGTGTGTGTGTGTGTGTGTGTGTGTGTGTGTGTGTGTGTGTATTAACTTGGTCTTTGGATCACGTGTTGGACTCGTGATCGACAGCTATTTCCCTCCTGGAAGAGAGCGCAGAGCTCGTAGGTCCGATCTATGGGTAATGCTATGACCTTGCACACACACACACACACCCAACTCCCCGCCCACGAGAGTCAGAGTAACGACCCGAAGCGCAGCGGTACCGAAATAATTTCGGCCCTGGGCAGGATTCGAACCATGAGCTGCGGGCCACTATTGTGGCAGCTCAGTGCTCTACCAACTACACCACCGAGTGTGCGTGTGTGTGTGTGTGTGTGTGTGTGTGTGTGTGTGTGTGTGTGTGTGTGTGTGTGTGTGTATGAGAGAGAGAGAGAGAGAGAGAGAGAGAGAGAGAGAGAGAGAGAGAGAGAGAGAGAGAGAGAGAGAGAGAGAGAGAGAGAGAGAGAGAGAGAGAGAGAATTCCTGGCGCGTGCATGCGTTACTGTATGTGTGTTTGATTCAATACTTTGATCATCAATTTTTATTTTGTGCGCAAAAGTTTTAGTAATCATGCATTCCTTCTAATGTATTTTCTATCAGTATGTGACCTGTTTTCATATTTTTGCTTTGGTATTTCTTCTTACAATCGTTTCCATACCCGACCGTGCTCCATATCTCCATTATTAAAAAATCTAACTATTCCTTGTAATCTTTTCCTCTAGCGTAAAAGCACAAACACAAACACAAACAGACTAGCATTCACCCTTTCAAAAGCCACACTGGCCCAGCAAAAAGAGGAACCA
>NC_134795.1:5228782-5236282 GCF_046742065.1 Oratosquilla oratoria | reverse complement strand
CCAAGAGAACGGAAGTTAGCTAACGTTACCCCAATATTCAAAAAGGGTGACAAAAAGAAGCCAATGAACCAGAGGCCTAAAAGCTTAATCTCACTCTTAGGAAAAAATATGGAAACTATCATCAGAGATGCTATCGAACACCCTTTAGAAAGTAACTGTTAAATAAATGATAGCCAGAATGGAGTCAAACGGAAACGTTCTTACATGACTAGCCTACTCGAGTTCTACAACACAGTCATTTCAAATTATGACAAAAGAAACAATGTAAATTTAATATGTCTGGACTTTGCGAAGCCTTTTAATGCCGTCTCGCACAAAATACCATTTGCTAAATTAGTTTCACACTGAATTTGTAATTGGTTAAACGATTGTAAACAGAGTTGTTTGAAATGGTAAAACTCCAAGAAAAAAAAAATACAAGTGGAGTTCCTCAGGGTTCCGTTCTTGGACCATTTCTATTTATAGTATATATAAATTATATATAGATCATGGGCTAAAATCTGTTGTCTCCAAATCTGCTGGGGATACAAAAATGTGCGGAACGGCAAATGATCACAAACTAATTAGATAGTCAAGAAGATTCAGACAAACTACAGCAATGATCTGAAAAGTGACCAACAAAATTTAACACAAGTAAATGTAAGGTTATACACACATGTAGAAATAACAATAAGTACGATTACAAGTTATTTGGAAATTCGTTGACAGAAGTGGATAGTGGAAAGGACCTCAGCGTAATTATCAGTGATAATCTTAAATCATCTAAGCAGTATATATCCACCTAAGGGAAGGCAAATAAGATTATAGGACTGATTGCACGATATTTTGATTTTAAAAGTCCATTCTAAAAGTTCATATTTGGAATATGCTGTTTCCGTATGGTCACCGAATCTCATTAAGCACAACGGCAAGCCACAAAACTGATCCCAAATATCAGAAATAAGTCATACAAAAAATGACTAAAACATATGAATATATTTTCCCTAAAAAGGCACAGATTCAGGGATGATTTGGTACAGGTCTTTAAGATTCTAAAGGGAATCGACAACATTAGAATTAACGAAATGTTCACACCGAATGCAAATCAAACAAGAAATAATGGTCTCTAACTGTCAGCAAATAGATTTAATTTGAAAGTGGGTAGTAACAGCTTCGCCAACCGAGTAGTAAATAAATGGGATAAAATTCCTGCAGAGGCAGTGCAATATAGTACAGTTCGAAGTTTTAAATTTAATTTAGATAAGCACCTAAGCAACATGATGTAATGCCTGCCATTTATCTTATATTACTTTATTTATTTATTTATCTATTTATTTATTTATTTAATTATTTATTTGTTATTTTTATCTTTTATATTCTTTATTATTCATTCATTTATTATTTATTACAAGTTATTGTATTTGTTATTATTATTTGTCCTTATCTATTTATTCATCTATTTTTTATTAGTTTTTCTTTTTTTTTCACATTCGACTTAGTTATGGACCAAAAGGTCTCTTATCGGAATGCTCTTCCTTTGTAATCCTTTGTTTCTCACTATTGATAAAGTATATCTTATATATTTCCAAACATCTTAACGTGCCATGTAGGGAATACTAAACCTTTTCGACATTTTCGACAACTGCTCTCGCTCAGCAACGTGATTTATTTATTCATTTTAGAGAAAAGTGTATCAATGCTACATCATCTAAAGACATATTTGCATATATTTGATATATCAAGGGACAGGTTTAGGTGTTCCCAATAGTGCATATTTAGCAGCTCTTTTTACATGTGATCCTTATCATAGCAGTCTATTCTATTATTTCAGATTTCTACAAATAATGAAAAAACATATGTTTTTATTAGTTTCATTGCATTAAAATAAAACTAGACTTTACTCTAACTTAAGTACTTACGGTATATTTGAAGTACAAATTTAATGGGCAAGTGATAGAATGCTCGTATAACGAATTGCAATATATTTTGATGGCTGTAAATAATTATCAATAAACATCATATTATCAAGCCAAATACAAGAATCATATTTATTGTATATGTATTATTAAAAAAAGTGAATATCTCCCTCAAATGTAGATTCGATCAATATTCCACCAATTCAATTTAACAAATCATGTGATATCAGTAGGATATTTCTTTTTTTTATCCTTTATCATATTTACATTGCTTAAGTGCATATTGATCTGGCTTTCATACAATTTTTAAAACTATCCCTGGGAATTTGTAACACGTGGTTATTAATAACAATGACGACTAGAAAAAAGACTAACAATGCATTAAAGTACCAAATCACAAAATGATCGTAATCACGGTGTCTGTATTTTACTTCATCAGTGGTGAAAAAGGGTATGACAGGCTGTCATTTATTTGATTCGGGCATTGACTACCTGAGCAAAGAAAATGATTATGGAGAAGCGCATATAAATTAGGATATTAAATAGTGGCACTCCTCTTTTCATTTAAAAATGACATGGGTGTCACACTTGATTACCATTGATTATTGGAATAATCAAATTTTTCTGCAAAGCGAAAGCATGGAATGGCGAAATCTAAAGACTGACCAAAAAAAGCCATCTTGGTCGCCAGCTCCAGTCTCTGGGCTGATTTATGCCTGGGTCTTAAAATAAGAGTTGGCTATACTTGCATCCTAATGTTTTTCCAGGTCTTGGGCTTCTCTGCTTACAACTTCTGAACCAAAGTTTAGTTTTCTTTATATAGAAAATTCTATATCATAAACCAAGGCATGCGTTTGTTTTTAAGAATCTCTATATCAACTATTTTATGCACCATTATTTTGCTGTGAGTTGACAAATGACATTTTATATTATAGTAGAGAAAAAGCCATTTGGTATGTGTATGCAAATCTTTTTGTATATAATTTCCAAGCTTTTTATATTTCAATAGAAAACAATTGACTTTGATAATAACATGAAATATAAATCATACCGTATAGATCTTTTCATTCAATTGAACATTTGCTTATATATCTATTCGAGAAAAACATGCTTGTTTATAATAATCCATTGCACATGTAGAGATGGGACATCATATGTATGTAACCTTTTTACTGTCGAAATCTACTTTTGAATTTTACTAAACCTGTCGCCAGATGATTTTAATCGATTAAAAGAAACCTCCGGTATTTAAAATATAAAAGAATGCACTATCTTCGTAATATGTCTTAGTTTTTCAACTGACTAATTCTTCCGATGATAGTGTTTAAATATTTGTAGATGTTTGATCTGGAATACAACAATAACTACACTTGAATAAAGCCATTTCTTCATGATGACACTTAACTTATTCAACCCATTTTTTCTGAAATCTTCCTTAAATATTTCTTCTACCACTTCCGGTATTTAAAATATAAAAGAATACACTATCTTCGTAATATGTCTTAGTTTTTCAACTGACCAATTCTTTCGATGATAAAGTGTTTCAATATTTGTAGATTGATATGGAATACAACAATAACTACACCCGAATAAACCCATTTCTTCAAGATGACACTTTTAACTTACTCAACCCATTTTTTCTGATATCCTCCTTAAATCTTTCTTCTACCACCTCTGACTCCACTTTTCGATGCGAGTATCCCTAAGAACAGAAGCACAGGTTACGGTAAATGAAATAGAGAAAATACTTTTTGAAGATGATAGATGATGCCATCTTGCTTCCAGTAAGAACAAACTTATATCTACAGCTAATCTCTTATAAAGGTGAAGTTAGAGGGCAACAAAAAATTACAGATCGGCGTCATTAACCATCACAATAGTGGCATAATGTGAAAGGATTCTGAGAGATTGATGAGTGAAATGTCTTGAAGAGATGAACATTTTGACAGTCAAAATATGGTTGGTCATGTGTTTTAAAGCTTTACAGCTTTTAATCAAGAATTATTGATGTACTGTAAGAGAGGGAGACGTGGGTGGACTGTATGTAGATCGATGGGTCAAATGTCTTGAAGAGATGAACATTTTGACAGTCAAAATATGGTTGGTCATGTGTTTTAAAGCTTTACAGCTTTTAATCAAGAATTATTGATGTTCTGCAAGAGAGGGAGACGTGGGTGGACTGTGTGTACTTTTGACTCACAGATAGAGAGATCGATAGGTCAAATGTCTTGAAGAGATGAACATTTTGACAGTCAAAATATGGTTGGTCATGTGTTTTAAAGCTTTACAACTTTTGATAAAGAATTATTGATGTGCTGCAAGAGAGGGAGACGGGGGTGGACTGTGTGTACTTTTGACTCACAGATAGAGAGATCGATGGGTCAAATGTCTTGAAGAGATGAACATTTTGACAGTCAAAATATGGTTGGTCATGTGTTTTAAAGCTTTACAGCTTTTAATCAAGAATTATTGATGTGCTGCAAGAGAGGGAGACGGGGTTGGACTGTGTGTACTTTTGACTCACAGATAGAGAGATCGATGGGTCAAATGTCTTGAAGAGATGAACATTTTGACAGTCAAAATATGGTTGGTCATGTGTTTTAAAGCTTTACAGCTTTTAATCAAGAATTATTGATGTTCTGCAAGAGAGGGAGACGTGGGTGGACTGTGTGTACTTTTGACTCACAGATAGAGAGATCGATGGGTCAAATGTCTTGAAGAGATGAACATTTTGACAGTCAAAATATGGTTGGTCATGTGTTTTAAAGCTTTACAGCTTTTAATCAAGAATTATTGATGTGCTGTGAATATTGTATTGGAGAACTCAGAAGTAAACTACTCGAATGGATGATAGATATTTTGAAGGAAAGGCACATTAGGACAATAGTATAGGATCAGATGTCATAATAGAAGAGCTGCACAAGGTTCTTATATGTGTTAATGACATAAAAGATGGAGCAACATGCTATGCAAAAATCACAAGAAAAATGAAAATTTAGGAGAACTTATTTTTCTTTTGCAAAAAGATCTAGACAATATATTCGCATAGAGCCAGCAATGAAAAATGAATGTCAGTACTAAAAAATTAAGACTATTGGAAACGGTCAATAACATATATCGAACATCTTGGGAAGTGAATCCATTACCAAAGATAAAAAGGAGAAAAGACTTGGGATAACTGATGAAAGAAGCCCAGACAGACATTTAAACAGGATAGTGGGAGAGGTACATAGACTGCTGTTATATAGTAAAGTAGATTTTCGCTAATAGTTGATGGGATGATGAAAAGTCATAGACACACTGATCCGTGCAAGGCAAAGACAAATATCAAGAGAATGCAAGAGGCAGCAACCGAATTGACTCAGGCCGGGCAGATAAACCATATGAAAAGAAACTAAAACTACTATGTCTGCCAATATTGAAATATCGAAGAGAAAGAGGTGATGTGATTACAGTATTCAAGTCACTAAAAGGGACACACTCCATTGATAAAACAGGTCTTTTGAATAGAAATAGGAAGGTTTTAAGAGGTCATGTGTACAGATTGAATATCATTAAGTATCTAAAGGATGTAAAGGTAAAAACACACACACACACACACACACACACACACACACACACACACACACACACACACACACACACACACACACACACACACACACACACACACACAAATCCATGGTAATAATTATGGCGATGATACTTGAAGAAATAATTTGACTGATGATTTATGCATTATACCATATGTGTCGTATTGCCCTTATTCAAATATTGATCAGTTGTGGCACATTATTAATTCTTTTATATGTCACTTATTTTAAACCAGTCTTTTGTTCCTTTACCAAATGCATTCTGTTTCTTAATATCTTCTACCACCATCACCAACAACAACACTACCACCACAACTACCATCAACATCTCCATCACAACCCCCATCAACACCACTTCCAACTCCACCATCACCATTGACACCATCACCACCACTACCAATAACATCACATCCTCCATAACCACCACCGCAAACAAAAAAACTATTGTCAACAATAAAACTTTATCTGCCATTACTACCCTCACCATCATCACCATCACCATCACCATCACCATCACCATCACCATCACCATCACCATCACCATCACCATCACCATCACCATCACCATCACCATCACCATCACCATCACCATCACCATCACCATCACCATCACCATCACCATCACCATCACCATCACCATCACCATCACCATCACCATCACCATCACCATCACCCTCACCCTCACCCTCACCCTCACCCTCACCCTCACCCTCACCCTCACCCTCACCCTCACCCTCACCCTCACCCTCACCCTCACCCTCACCCTCACCCTCACCCTCACCATCACCATCACCATCACCATCACCATCACCATCACCATCACCATCACCATCACCATCACCATTACCATCATCACCATCACCATCACTAGTTCCACTACCACAACCCCCACCACAACCACTGCCTGAGGCGACAGCCGCCTACACTAATTTTCATTTTGCTCTCTCTGTGATCTGTCCTTTTCTTATGGCTCCCTCGAGTTCGTGTCTCCCATATGCCTCTATCGTGTTCCAGTCTTTTTAATTCTTTGCCCATAAATTTCTTTTACTTTTTCTGCACCTTCACTCCTCCTCCCACATCCATTATTCCCTGTTTACCTCCTTTTCTCATCAGCTTTCTCGCTTAATATTTATCTATTTTCTCTGTTTTTTCTTGACCAATTTCCAGTCTTTATATTTATGCTCTTCCTATTAACGTCTGCTAACCTACATCTTAATAAGCTGCCAAATAAAAATGTATATAAAATACTCATATGTACACTTTGCATACATATACCTATACATGTATATGTATACATATATATATATATTATATATATATATATACATGCATACGTGTATATAAACATATATGTATATTTATATACATACATACATACATACATATATATATATATATATATATATATATATGTATATACATTATATATGTATATATATATACATATATATATATATATATGTATATATATATATATATATATATATATATATATATATATATATGAGCTCCACCGCAAGGATTCGATCCTTTGCTTTAGCGACTGCTTATTATGAAACAAAGACGATAGCTTTGAGGTAGCCAGAACGTTCAAAAGGAACGACCTAGACTACGACCTGGTAGTTCTCCGACGGCACTAGGTTAACTCAATATCTAAACTAATTTCACCGAGTCTTTATTATGGCGAGCCATCCGACAAGTTGTGCGTCATTGTGACGAAAGGAAATTAGATCCACTGCAAGGACTCGAACCTTTGCCTTAGGAACAAAACGCCACAAACCCAAGCATGCGAAAATTGTCACAATCCAAAGCTGGAGATTTTCCTAAGCATGAGAATATTCGCCACTACCCAAAGATATGTGCGACCCAGCCACCTCCCCTAGTGAAAAGCAGCGTATGAGCACAAAAATGTAAAATGAAATATCATCAGATCATTCACCGGAAGTATTCTTGCCTTAACAATAAAGACAGAATATCCTAAGCCACTGAATAAGAGTCCTTTACCCGAAATC
>NC_134795.1:5218782-5223782 GCF_046742065.1 Oratosquilla oratoria | reverse complement strand
CCCTAACAGTGAGTACGTATATTCAAGTGATATTTCCTTACCATGTTCTTATACTTTGACAATTCTTAATCTAAATATTAGGTCTATCTCTAAAAATCTTCAATATCTTATAGATAGCGTCATACATAATAGCTCTATCTTAACATAATTTGTTTCACTTAGATCCGATTAAATCCTAGTCTTTCATCACTGCATAATCTGCCTAGGTATCATATGTTTGTCAATACGAGAAATGTGTATGGATATAGGGTAGCCAATTATATTGATTCCGAGTTAGATACAACATTGGTACATGAATTTGCAATTTCTCATGACTTCATACAAAATGTGTGAATTAAAGTGACGAATTTGCCAAGAAAAAAGTATATATGTGTGTATATATACCGCCAAGTGATAACTTAAAAAAAATTGTGATGCAATTAGTGATATATCTTCACTGTGTAAAAAAAAATATATGATTATTTTGGAGGATCTCAGTCATTGTCTATTAAACCGAAATGACAGTGTTGATAAACTTATAAAGTCAATGTTTTCCTTCACATTACTCCCTGTCATTACAAGACCAACCAGTTATCATTACATCGACATCTATATTTGGACTACCTGGATATAAGTAATGGTAATTACATTACTGACACGGATATAACCGACCACTCTCCTATACTTTCTCAATTTAGAATAGATGATATTATACAAAAGCACAAAACCATTAGAAATAGATTTATAACTTCCATAACTCTTCAAGAATTTACTGACGAATTTGATTTAGAAATTTGGAATAATGTAAATAATTCAACATGCCCTAGTAATTTAATATTTTCTATACCACCTGTATTTGAAAAAAAAATCCTATTAAAACACCAAAGTAGAATTTAAAGAAAGGGATCAGTCCCCATATCAAACCAGCTCTATAGATTAGCATAAAAAACACAGATTAGAACGACTTACTAGGAAATGGCCCCTTACCTATCGAGAGAATCATAAAAATATGGAAATAAACTAACAGCACTATTGAGAACGGCAAAAAATATGTATATATATATTATAAGGAACAATTAACTAATAATCAGGGTAAACCCAATGAAAACAATGGAAGGTACTAATCATTATTACGTAAAGCAAGTCTTGTTGATAAAAAATTACACTGAAATAAATCCTCTTTACATGGATATTTCGAATATATTTGATAAAAATTTATATACAAAACAACATATATTACAAATCTTTGTTGTAATAATTATCTCACAAATGCTCTAGAATTCTCAATATACATGCTACTCACTGATAGGTATGAAGATAAACTATTTTCATTTATTTTCAGATAACCCTGCTACCTGTAGCACCACAGGGGAGATTCCTAAAAAAAAAAAATAATAATAATAATAATAATAAAAACAAATAAATAAATAAATAAAGGCATACGAGGGTCTAGGAGTTTTCCAATCAGTACCCTAAAGTTTGGGTCTTTTAATGTGCATGGATGTGGTACAGATGAGAATAAAAGGAAAGAGATAGGCAGCATGTTTGTGAGAAGAAAGATGGATGTGTTGGCTTTGAGTGAAACTAAATTGAAAGGGAGGGGTGAGCGTGAGTTTGGGAGTGTAATTGGGAGGTTCTCGGGAGTGAAAGGATAGGTAAGCGTGTAAAGGAGTGGAAGAAGGCTTCTTCAAGGTTGATGTAGATAAAGGTGAAGCTGGGAAGGGAGATGTGGATTTATGTAAGTGCCTATGGGCCTGGTAGTGAGAAGAGCGTAGAAGAAAGGGGGGCTTTTTGGGTAGATTTAAATGATCGCATAAAGGAATTAGGGAGAAATGTCAATATAGTTGTATTGGGAGACCTTAATGCTAGGGTAAGAAACGAACAAGTAGACGGAGTGATTGGGAAGTATGGAGTTCCAGGTAAAAATCGTAGTGGAGAATTGATGGTGGAGATATGTCTCGAAAGAGAGTTGATGATAGCAAATACAGTATTTAAGAAAGAAATTCAAGCATAAGTACATATGGGAGAAGGTAGTGGATGAAAGGGTGACAGATAGAGCGTTAATGTACTATATAGTGGTGACCAGGAGTATGATAGGAAGAGTTAAGGATGTACCTATTCTAAAGGGAGAGAGTGGGGGAATATCAGGTTATTTACCCGATTCCTTGTATGAGAACCTATACTCATTACTTAAACAATGTTTTTACTTAAGCAATATTTTCATTTGCCTCTTCATCTTGCTCTAATTTGTTATTTAAATATCTAAATGTGTCTGTCTTAGGGGTTACGACTCGACAGATAGATAACAACAATAAACTTAATCTATTTTATTTTATTTTACTTTACACACGCGCGTACACACACACACGCACACACACACACACACACACACACACACACACACACACACACACACACACACACACACACGCACGCACACACACACATACGCACACACACATACGCGCACACACACACACACACACACACACACACACACACACACACACACACACACACACACACACACACACACACACACACACACACACACACACACACACACACACACACACACACACACACACATGTGGATTCCTGTGGATTATAGTTCAGGGAGTATATATATTGGCTGTGGCCATACTGATGCACCGCCACTAGTAGATTCTGTCTGCCGTCCTCAGAGATAGCTGGTCGATGATCCTATTGCTCTCGGCCTGGAGGTGATAACGGGACAGCTTTGGTCGGCCTGGTATTGTACAGAGGAATTCATCCAGATCCTTGTAGAATTTCTCTACGTTTCGCTTATTTGGATCCCTCAGATGTATTGGTAGCGCGTTGTAAATCAGTGGATCTCTGACTGGAAAGGCATTCTCCTTAAATATTTTAATCCTGGTTGTGGCTCTGGAGTGCAATTTGTCTATGTGACCATATAAACTAACATTGAGATTATTCATTGTGTGGTCCATAGTTACCTTGTAAATATAGATTATCATGTATTGTTTTCTACAACGCTCTAGTGAAAAAAGTTTCACTTTTTGTAATATTTTCCAGTAATTGATGTGTTGAACAGCTCATAACTTATTTGTAAACGAGCGCTACACTGTTTCTAATAGCTGTTTTATCCCACCTTCCACGGATTTCATAGCTGAAAGCAATATTAATGGAAAGGTACGACATGCTACTTATTTAATGTCAGTATGAGTCGTGGTTTTCTAGTGTGGAAGGTGCGGAGAGTCCAGCCTAGCTGGGGCCTTACTTTTTTGGCCACGCTAACAATGTGTGCTGTAAAGGTTCCATCGCAATCTAAGATAACCCCAAGAGTCCTTTACGTTTTCTAGGGTGGCAATGTTAGAGCCGTCTTGTGCTATATATGTGTGATATTCCATACTTTTCCCAAGATGTAAGCCATGTGTTCAAATTTATTGTTATTGAAATTTTTTTTTTCTTTAACCAATAATAGAGGGTTTGGAGATCCGTCTGTAATAACTGTTAATCGTTGTCGGTAGATACTTCCATCAATATATTTGTGTAATCCGAGAAGAAAAGACAGAATAATGCAGGATGTATTTACTAATGTCCAATATATGCATTAAAAAGAGCAGTGGCGTAAGTACTGACCCCTCCGGTACTCCACTGGCCATTGTGCACTGCCGGGATTTTTTACCCTCCACCGCAACCTACTGCTATCTGTTTGTTAGGAAACAGGGTAACCATAACCCAACCTTTCCTGTAATTCCCAGGTCACGGACTTTATGGAATAGTACATGGTGGTCAACCTCGTCAAATGTTTTTGAAAAATCTAGGACGTCAATATTTTGTTGTTGTTACAGTGCCTGCAGAATTTGCTCATGGTGGGCAGAAAGTTGGGAGGGGCATGAACGTCCTGATTTGAAGCCACTTTCATTTCGGGTTCATCTTGTTCCTACCCTCAAGGTTTGTGCTAATTTCATCTTCTATTAATTTCTCCATTATTCTAATTATGTGTAATGTAAGGGGGTCTGTAATTTGCAGCTTCTCCTCTGGAATCCCCCTTAAAGGTTCGACACACACGACCTTCCAGATCTGAATCCAAACTGTCCTTCAGAATGCTCATCTTTTCAAGATGTTTGGTCCATCGATATTCCACAATCCTTTCACATAATTGTACTATTGTGCTGGTCAGTGATATTGGGCTATAATCTAGTGGTGTCTCCTTATTTCTACCTTTGTGAATTGGTACCACATTTGGCCTTTTTCCAATCAAAATGCACTATGCCTTCTTTCAATGAACATGTAATGAGACAATGAATTTTGTCCACTAATTACTCCCTACAACTTTTGATTATCCAGTTTGAGATCCCATTAGGTCCTGAAACTTTTGTCACAACCAGTAATCTCAAAAGAGTGACCACGTCCCTTATTTCTATATTTGTATCTTCTATTTTTTTATTTCTCCCTCAATTTCCTAAAAAACAAGAAGACCAATTGGAAACTTTCATTTATTATTTCTGCTTAAACTGAGTTTTTTTCAAGGACCTCACCACCCACTATCAACTTGCTGATTACTTCTCTGTGTCTCAACTTACTATATATAAACCTGTAAAACAGTTTCGGTTCATCTTTGCATTTATGTATTACACCTCTTTCAAAATTTTTGTCTCCCTCTGTGCGAATTCTTGTTTGTATATTTTTAATTGCTTCTTCTCTTTCTCCATTTTCATCAAACCACGTCTCTATATTTTTTGCAATCTTACACTTTTTGTTAAACCAGTCCTATTTCCTCTTCTTCCTTCAACCAGTCTTTGGCACATGTTTGTTCACTCCCTACTTGTAAATATCAAGAGAGATTTCTCATTTTCTCCTTATTCCCGTGGTATTCATAAATTTCTCACTGTTTCCTTCTTCAAAGAATAATTTCAGCCGTAAGTCATCTGCTTTCTTGAAATGGAGTCTCCCTTGCTTGTGTGATTTACTTATTGTCTCTATTTCCTCATCCTTCAGCTGAAACTCAATTGTTACATGGTCACTTTTTCCTATGG
>NC_134795.1:5198782-5206282 GCF_046742065.1 Oratosquilla oratoria | reverse complement strand
CCCATCCATTTAAATGCAAAGGTCAGTTTGTATGTACTTGTATGTTTATTTTGACTACCACAAGATGACTTGACTACACCGAGGGAAACTTCTTCCACACACAAAAGGGTTAACAAAGCTCTTTGTTGATCATCTCCAACAGTTGCCTTAGACTGCAACTTTCTTTCCGCCACGTTCTCTTGCATCCCCGTCCATCTGCATCAAATCTTCTAACGCGCACTGCTTGTACAACATAAGCTGCAACTTTACTCCAGCAAAGGCACAGGAACCACCAACGTTCTACTAAATGCTCTTTGCGCCTCCTAACATTCAAATATTCCAATCTCTACCAACACAGAATGTTGTTCTTCCTTTCGGTTCTGCTTCTCGTCTAACATCGGTTATTTTTCAATATTTTTTCAAATGCGTTCTTCATCCATTAGTTCTGAAAACAGCAATGTCTTACACGCACTCCCATCCCATCTCTTTTTCCCTCCATCTCCTCCCCCCCTTTCTTTTTTCCTCGCCATGTCCTTTCCATTACATAAACATATCTTCTTTTTTTCTTTCTCCCAATCTTGTCTTCCTATACTTGTTCTGTTTTTCTCCTCTCTCCTTCACTTCATTTAACTCCACCCCAAGTGCTTTTGTCTCACCCTCCTCCCTGCCCTTCCCTTTCCCTGGGCCTTCCCATTAAGGCCACCTCGTCCCCTTCCTTGTGCCCGGCCCTTCCCCTCCAGCCAGCCAATCAGCCAGCCACTCCTCCCAATTCGCCGAAGTCAAAGCCAGCGCCCGGACGCAAGGCTCCGAACACGATCTTAAAAGCCTAATGCACGCCCCCATTTATATGTGACCTGGTGGCTGATAGAATCTGCAAATGCTGTACAATGTTTTGGGTCCCGTTAATGGACTTCCAAACTACATTAACTTTTTAAACACTCTGTCGGGCTGCCTTGCAGATAGATAGTGCTGCTGCTGCCGCCGCTGCTGTTGCTGCTGCTGCTGCTGCTGCTGCTGCTGCTGCTGCTGCTGCTGCTGCTGCTGCTGCTGCTGCTGCTGCTGCTGCTGCTGCTGCTGCTGCTGCTGCTGCTGCTGCTGCTGCTGCTGCTGCTGCTGCTGCTGCTGCTGCTGCTACTGCTGCTTGGTGCTGCATCTGCTGTTTCAGTGATAGTGGTGTTGTGAAGTCCACTAAGACGAGGATGGTGCTATATGGTTACATATTGTGCTGTGGTATGAACTACAGGATAGAACAGTGCTGGCCATTGTTTCTATGCAGAGTCGAGACAGTTATTTACTATACTAGAGTTTGAAGAAGATCTACATAAGGAGAATAGGAACTAGTGTAGAACTAAAAGTCCGGATATTATGTATATCTAAATAATAGCACGATGTTCTCTATATATTATACATATTAGCAAATAGATACACATACATACACACATACACGCACACACACGCACACACGCACACACACACACACACACACACACACACACACACACACACACACACACACACACACACACCCGCACGCACGCACGCACACACACACACACACACACACACACACACACTCGCACGCACGCACACACACGCACAAACACACACACACACAAACACGCACGCAAACACACACACATACACAAACACAAACACAAGCAAATACAAACAAACACAAACACAAACACACACAAATATACACACACATACACATACACATACACATACATATACATATACGCATATTCAAACACACATACAAGCACACACAATCACAAAAAACACAAATATAAAACACACACACACACACACACACACACACACACACACACACACACACACACACACACACACACACACACACACACACACACACACACACACACACACACACACACACACACACCACGAGCATAGCTCCCCTTCCCGCAAAATACAACAAAGTAAATACACACACACACACACACACACACACACACACACACACACACACACACACACACACACACACACACACACACACACACACACACACACACACACACACACTCGTGGCGCAGTTGGTAGAGTTCCCGGCTGTTACTACGGAGGTCCGGGTTCGAATCCCGCCCAGGCCTGAAATAATTTTAATATCGCTGCGCTGCGGTTTGTTACTCCAATATTTGTGGGCGGGGAGTTGGGGGTGTATGTGCATGTAAGGTCAAAGCATTACCCATAGATCGGTCATATACTAGCTCTGAGCTCTCCTCCGAAAGGAAAATAGCTGTCGATCACCAGTCCAACACGTGATCCAAAGACCATGGTGAATCTCTCTCTCTCTCTCTCTCTCTCTCTCTCTCTCTTATATATATATATATATATATATATATATATATATATATATATATATATATAAAAACATATATATATATATATATATATATGTAAATGTATGTATGTATGTATGTATGTATGTATGTATGTATGTATGTATGTATGTATGTATGTATGTATGTATGTATGTATGTATGTATGTATGTATGTATGTATGTATGTATGTATGTATGTATGTATGTATGTATACGTATGTAAGAGGCTCGTAGATATAGGTAGACAAATCAGGTAGAAAGAGAGAGTTTCCTATTTATTGAATCGGCTGATTGGTAAAAAACAGTCGAAGGCGATGGTTGCATTTTATGGGTTAAGAAATTTATAAACACAGCCGAAGGCGAGAAGGCGAGGAATTGTATAAGTTTGCTCTCAGCGTTGTGTTTATAAACAAGTACCTAGGGACCTGGTTTCCTTGCTATATGACGTGTTTTGCTTTTGTTGATGTAACCTTAGTGAGTGCGCAGTTAATTTGAGATTTCTTATGTAAACAATATTGCATACGAACTTGTGTAGGAGAAAACTGACTAGGTTCTCGATTGTAAGATCACACTCTTGGGGGAGGTCCTTAACTATATAGTTAAAGATCATTAGACTAAAGAAATTATGACGTCACTGCAGAGCTAACCTAGGACCTGAATTGAGTATTTTCGACAGTAGTCCCTTGGTGTACCTTAGTGAACCAAGTGTAGTCGGTATTCAAAAAGGAGAAGAAAATATTTAGAGCTTTTAAATACCCCTATACAGAAAATAACGTGAGAAGTAGAAGTCTGACTGTGCAATATGCAAGTTCTAAGTCTATACCTTGAATAAGCTATCTCTTCGGAGACATAGGGCCTACCGACTAAAATTGTGAGTGACAATCGTATGGAACAGAGACAGTGGTAAAAGGAAAGTAGAAAGTGAGAGATGTTGTAAACAAAAGTAAAAGTACGACAGAAAGACGGGACTTAGGGGCGGCAACATTGTAACAGACGGTCACACAGATGGTGGCAAGTTAGGGACGAACTCAACGCTACTAAAGAAGAGACTGTGGATCAAACTACAGGACTACGTAGTGCACGTAGCTACGCAATACAAGCTGATTACGAGGGTATGAACTACAAGCAACAGTGCACGATGGTACGAGGAATCGGCTACGATGATTGAACGAGGTGACTACATAAGAACATAAGAATGAAGGAGACTGCAAGAGACCATACGGCCTACACTAGGCAGCTCCGTATCTATCGCCAGCTGTCATCCCCGTCCATGAAGTTGTCTAATCGTTTCTTAAAACAACCGATAGTTTCAGCGCTTACTACATGGTTACTAAGTCTATTCCATTCGTCGACCACCCTATTAGTAAACTAATTTTTGCCTATTTCCTCTTTAAATCTAAATTTGTCCAGTTTATAACCCTTACTGTGAGTCCTACCCTGTTATTTTAATATGATGACCTTGTTTGCATCACCCTTGTTAAAGCCTTTGATCCACTCGAACACCTCTATAAGATCACCCCGCACTATGCGTCTTTCCAGAGAGTGTAAGTTAAGGTGCCTAGCCTCTGCTCGTAAGGCAAATTTCTGAGTCCATGTATCATTTTGGTCATTCTTCTCTGTACTGATTCTAGTGAATTGATGTCCATTCTGTAGGACGGAGACCAAAACTGTGCCGCATAGTCAAGGATGGGTCTAACTATCGCTAGGTAGAGTTTAATAATTACCTCTGCACTTTTATTCGTTACCGTCCTAGCAATGAAACCTAATGCTCTGTTAGCTTTATTCCTGGCGCTAATGCACTGTTTCCTGGTTTTAAGTTCCGGACTCACTAGAACTCCCAAGTCTCTCTCGCACTCAGTTTTCTCTATAAGCGTGTTATCTAAGCTGTATCTATTTTTGGGGTTGTGTAGCCCTACGTTTAACATGCTACACTTAGAGATATTGAAGTTTATTTGCCATTTCACCGACCATGTGAGCAATTTGTTAAGATCATCCTGCAGAATCTCTGCGTCGTCTCCTGACCTAATTAGGCGTCCTATTTTAGTGTCGTCCGCAACTTACTAACATCACTATTTATCTCTTTATCTAAGTCGTTTATGTACATAATGAACAACAAGGGACCCAAAACCGAGCCCTAGGGGACCCCACTACTACGAGGGACGGGGAATGAACGAGGGATTACTACTAGGACGAGCTAGTGACAGAGGTTGATGTACGTGTGAGGTACGCGCCGTACGTGCGAGGACGACTACAAAGGAAGCAGACGATTCAAATTTACATTAACAATTAAAGGTATGACTATTGGAGGTTTATGTCATGAAATTATTACCTCGCAAACAAACATTCCAAAGTTTTCGGGAGAAGAAAATGCAATGGGGGTCAACAGGTTGCTCAGTTTAATAGATAACCTAATAGTGACAAAAATGTATCAGATGAATATATATATATATATATATATATATATATATATATATATATATATATAGACATTTTAAAAGAAACTGGATCCTGAGTAGGGTAGGGCTGGGCTTATAATAAATTTCCAGCAAATGGAAGACATTACCAGATACAAAGAATGTAAAAAGACATTCATTAAACATTTTAAGTGAAAATGTGATCAGCATCCTATCAGATCTTTGGTTAGAATGATAGAAAAAAGTAAAAACAAGTGAATCAAACACAGATTATTTAGCAAAATTAGGCAGCTGGTCTAAGGGTATGATTTAGATTGGATAAAAAGATCTAGTGACAAAATGGAAGTTTCTCATGTTACTAAATTAATAGCATTTGCTCTATTGGCACATGATTGTGGTGAGATAACTGCAGAAAAATTGTATAAGGATTTGAAACAAAACATGGACTTAGGGGAGATAGATCACCTTCTACAAGGCTATTGTGAATCTAAAGCAATTAGTCCTTATGTTATGACAGTGGGAATGCAACATCAGAGAGAAACTAGGAACTCTAGGAGTGACTACAGAAACAGAGGATCTGAATATAGAGTTAGAAGCACTTTAAAGAATGCTAGAATTGAATGTTACAATTGTAATAAATGGGGGCATAAAGCACAAGAGTGTTATTAGGAGACTATCTGTAGAAACTGCGAATATAAGGGTCTGGATAAGTATCATTGTAGAAACTCACCTCTGTTTGTATTACCAGAGAATAGGACATAGAACACAGGATTATAGAACAATACCAAATTTTCGTATTCACCAAGAAACAATAGGAAAAGCCCCTGACACAAAATAAAACAACACTACAGAGCTAACTATAGAAATACAAATAGACAGTATTATGTTAAGGACAAGCGTGATAGAAGTGTGAAAGAAAACAGCAACATCAAAGATAATTGTATATTGACTATAACAGAAGGAATTTTGTAGGACCTCATTGCGGGTCGAGTGTTCAATAAGACTATTCAAATATTTATTGATACAGGATCTGTAGTCAATGTTAACCAATTGAAACTGGGAGTGAAAAATTTAAAACCAATCTATTACTCATTGCAATGAGTAGCAAGAAGTCAGTTAAAACATTAGGTAAAGTTGAATTAGAGGTAATTTTATATAGAAATGAGCACTTATATATTCCATTGATAGTTGTAGAAGAATCTGTTTTCCAAGGAGATTTGTTGAGATGATTTGTAACTATGAGAAAATAGGGCATGATCATATGGCCTGCTCAGTTAGGGATCTTAGTGAAATCACATATATCCCATTTTTAAACCAACCAGACTTAAAGCCAGTATCTGTGATAAGAGAACCTATTGAAATAAATAGGAAAAATAGCAGTGCTAGATTGGATAATAGTGAGGCAGAGCGGTCTATTCAAGAACAAATAAAGCAAACAGAATATAAAGTCTCATATAGTGAACCCAACTCAAGTGTTCAAGAAATCCCAGAAATTATTCATAATTATCAACTCCAAATGAATATACTAATTGTGGAAGGTGGCGTAATAATATCGATGTTATTATACTCCAGAACAATGAACAAGATAGAAGTGCAGTTGAAAGTAGTCACTGTAAACTCTGAAATTTTAACCATCTCAGAATCAATTAGCATAAAAGGCTTGAAATTGGACTCGATGATTCATAAGACAAACAAAAATGTGGTAAAAATATTAGTGGTTATTACTTTGAATGAGAACATAGTCTTAAGAAAAGGTACACAAATAGGATGTTTTCGACTTTGTACAAGACCCATGTAAGATTTTAAATGAGAGTACTGAGAAGGTGGAATCACCAATTTCATCAATCTGTTCAGTTCAATAAGAAACAGATTTGGGAACGAAATATGAGTCAACTAGGGCTTACTAGTTGTCCCGAGTTGGATAAAACCCTAGTTGAATTGTTTCTGAAGGACCATAAAGCAATTGCTTTGCCGGGGGACGCCTTGGGCAAAACAACTGTATTAAAACATCAGATCAAATTAATACCAGGAACTCCTTCTATTTATATACCTGCTACAGATTACCACATTCCAAACTAGCCATTGTGGATAAATTTATCACTGCAATGTTATCGCAGGATATAATAAACTTAGTCTAAGTATATGGAACTTCCCCTTGATCCTGGTGCCAAAATCAAGTGGTATCATGCGTCCAGTTATTGACTATAGGCAATTGAATAAACAGGCTATACCTGATAGATTACCATTTGGGAACCGAGAATAGGTATTTAGCACTATAGGTATCAAATCTACGTTGTGGCAGATCAAGTTGCTTAAAGATTCAAATGATTATACAGTATTTTCCACACCAACTGGGCACTATGCGTTCATATGAATGGCATTAACTCATATAAAATTAATTAATACAGTTCTAGATGGGTTGTTAGAAAACACTGACAGTGTATTTCTAGATGATATTTTTATAGTTTTCCAAGCAGAGGCAGAGCACTGTAAGAAATTATTTTTTGTATTCTCAAGACTAGTTGAAGCAGGATTGAAAGGGAAGCTTGTAATATTTAAGTTTTTGCAGAACAATTTTAACTATTTGGAACATAAAATACACAGACATGGCCTTAGTACAGTGAATTTAAAGGTAGAAACAATAAAGAACTATCCAGTTCCAAACAATGTAGAAAATGTTAGAAGTTTCTTGGGATTGACAGGATATTATAGAAAATTTATCAAGGGATATGCAAATACAGCTACCATTAAGTCCTTTG
>NC_134795.1:5186282-5193782 GCF_046742065.1 Oratosquilla oratoria | reverse complement strand
AGTAGTAGCCTCTGTCTGTCTGTTTCTTCACGAACTCCTAGGGTTTTGGAGATAGACCACCCCCCATAACCATATATATTCTGATACACTATCTCTCCAGGTACTTGGATAACTATATTTCATTTAAAAAACAAAATTATTTTGGTTAGGGTTAAGGGTTAAATTTAGGTGGGGTATGGTTAGGTTAGGGGTTATTCACGAACTCCTCCTAAGTTTTTGCAGATAGACCCCTACAAACATATATGTTCTGAAACTTTATAACCCGAGGTACTTTGATAATTATCTCTCATTTGTCTGTTTGTCTGTTTGTTCACAAACTCCTAGGGTTTTGGAGATTGACCCCCATAACCATATATATTCTGATATCCTATCATTCCAGGTACTTGGATAACTATATTTCATTTAAAAAAAAATTGGTTAGGGTAAAGGGTTAAAGTTAGGTGGGGAATGGTTAGGTTAGGAATTATTCACTAACTCCTAGGTTTTTGCAGATAGACCCCTATAACCATATATATTCTGAAACCTTACAACCCAAGGTACTTGCATAACTATCTTTCATTTGTCTGTCTGTCTGTTTGTTTGTTTGTTCACGAATTCCTCCTAGAGATTTGAAGATAAACCCCCATAACCATATATATTCTGATACCCTATCACTCCAGGTACTTGGATTACTATATCATTTAGAAATTATTTTGGTTAGGGTTAAGGGTTAAAGTTGGGTGTGGTATGGTTAGGTTAGGGATTATTCACGAACTCCTAGGTTTTTGCAGATAGACTCCTATAACTATATATATTCTGAAACCTTATAACCCAAGTTACTTGGATAACTATCTTTCATTTGTATCTACTATAATAAAGTAGTAGCCTGTGTCTGTCTGTCTGTTTCTTCACGACCTACCCCCAAAACCATATATATTCACCATAACCCAGGCTACTTGGATAAGTATATCTTATTTCCAAATGGAGTCTCCCTCCTCAATCTTTTTTTATTTTTTTATTACTTTCTTAACATTTTATTTTTGTTACTTTTTCCAATTAGTTATATTGATACGTCTAACTTTTTTCCATAAATTCAATCAAAATTAAAATGATCATAATTTGCACGCAGCAACGCACGGGTAATTTGGCTAATATACATGTATATATATATATATATATATATATATATATATATATATATATATATATATATATATATAATAATTCCGACAGTGGTCCCTGGACTCGAGACCGAGAGTTCCGCGTGGCAGGTCGTTGCTCTTCCAGCTATGCTACAGAGACTAAAATTCTGCAACCTCGGGGTTAATCTAACACCGTAGGGTTTGAGTCAACTGCTAACTGCCGTCCTAATCTCAATTTTACGAAGAACCAAGCCCACTTTTATTGGCTTCTCCTGGATGACGGGTCATCCCTGCACCTCACCCTCTGCCCTGGGTGAGAAAGAATGCAGCAAGATAAAGCATATCCACAACAAGGCCACTTCCTTCTATCGGCGACTTCCCCCCCCCCCCCAGCCACTCCTCTCCGACCCCTCATATAGAAAAAGGGAAAACGGGAAGAAATTCTTTCGGCTTCGTCGAAATGGCATTCACACATGCACCTCCCCCCCTTCTCTACCCATCTCCTTCCATGCATCACAGCATCATACATACACAACCATTCTCCACTCACCCTTATCTTCTATCTTCTTTCCTTTCTCAACAGACATTCCCCTGTTTCCCAATGGCCCTTTTACAACATTCATCCATCTCATTCTTGGTTGGCCCCCCTCATGTTCACTCCTTCCACCTTTGCCTTCCACACCTCTTTTACTAATCTTTCCTCACTTATTCTTTCCATGTGACCAAACTATCCTAATACTCTTTCATCAACCCTATCTCCCAACTCCCTTTTCACTCCCGCCCTCCTCCTCACCTCCTTATATCTCACTCTATCTATCCTAGTAATTCTTACCGTACGAGTATCTCTCAGGCATTTCATCTCAAACACATTTAAACTCTTCCTCTCTTCCTCTCATATGTTCCATGTTTCTGCCCCATACAGTTCTGTCGGCTCAATCACTCTTTCATACAATCTCCTCTTAGCATCCATTCCCAAATGTCTATTTCTCATTATACTTTTAATCGCCCAAGGCATTTATTCGCTTCTCTTGATTTATACTCCACCTCTACCTCCACTCCTCCCTTTCCCGCCACATTCTCCCCCAAGTATTCAAAGCTATCCACTTCCTTTAGGCTCTCTCCTTTAATACTTCCAATTTGCTGCCTTCCTCTCCCCTTGTGCATCTCATCACCTTACTCTTACCCACATCTATCTTCAACTTCCCTCTATCACACACCCTCCCGAAATCTGTCACAAACTTCCTTAGTCACTCCTCTGATCCTGCCACAAGCGCATTGTCGTCATTAAAGAACAACTGGCTTATATCCCATTTTTATCCAATTTCTTTAATCATCTCTAATCCCTGACCAATTACCCTTGTATCTACCTCTCGCATCACCCCATCTATGTATAAATTGAACTTTCTCCATTTCTAATTTTAACAGGCTCTAGTACTCTCATAAAAACTCTTTACTGCTCTTATTAGCTTTTCTCCTATCCCATATATCTGCAATACCTACCACAGTGCCTTCCTGTCTACCTTGTTACCCTTTCCCTAATACATTAAGGCGTAAAAACCTATTTACCTTTTGCTAAAGCTTTCTCACATATTTGTCTTACAACAAAAACTGATCGACGCAACCCCTGTCTGTCCTAAACTCACATTGATCCTCACCAATTACTCCCCCTGTTACTCTCCTCATCCACTGAATCAAAACCCTCCCCTTCCCAACTACACTCAACAAATTGATCCCTTTAAAACTACTACACTTACACTTGTCCCCTTTTCTCTTGTAAAATGGAACTATACAGGCATTCCTCCAGTCCTCCGGCACTCTACCCTCTACTAGACAAACATTAAACAACTTTACCAGATACTCCACCATCATTGTACCTCCCTTTTTTGGACACTTTGCACAACACTCATCTAACACAGGTGCCTTACCTCCTCTAATAAGTTTAATAGCTGTTTTCACCTAATCTTTTCTTATTTTCCCTCCATTTTTCTTATTCATGACTGTCATTTTCTTAGCGCTTCCCACTGCAACTCCATATAATATAATATATATATATATATATATATATATATATACTATATACATATATATATATATATATATATATACTATATACATATATATATATATGCACAAATTTCACAAGTCACACGTGAATCACAAATATGCAGAGTCCACCAGGAAAAGAAAAAACACACGGAGTCCAAGCCCTTTCGTGATATATTCACATTATCAAGGAGTACAGAAAAATGAGATACAAAGTATAAATAGGACAAGAGAGACATTTACCCCCTCTTCGAAGCCTGAAAGCTCAGGTTGGGTCACTCGGCGAGGTCATGGAAACAGATCATTATTACATCAACTTTTAAAATATGTACTATTTATATTGTAATATAAATAGTACATATTTATATTGTCAGTAATATAAATAGTACATATTTTAAAAGTTAATGTAATAATGATCTGTTTCCATGACCTCGCCGAGTGACCCAACCTGAGCTTTCAGGCTTCAGAGAGGAGGGTAAATGTCTCTCTTGTCCTATTTATACTTTGTATCTCATTTTTCTGTACTCCTTGATAATGTGAATATATCACGAAAGCGCTCGGACTCCGTGTGTTGTTCCTTTTCCTAGTGGACTCTGCATATATATATGTGTATATATATATATATATATATATATATATATATGTGTGTGTGTATGTGTGTGTGTGTGTGTGTGTGTGTGTATGTGTGTGTGTGTGTGTGTGTGTGTGTGTGTGTGTGTGTGTGTGTGTGTGTGTGTGTGTGTGTGTGTGTGTGTGTGTGTGTGTGTGTGTGTGTGTGTTTACCTCGTTGTATTTTACGGGAAAGGGAGCTATGGTCGTGGTGTTCCGTCTCCATATCTCGTTTTATCTAGACTGTTTTTAAATTCATGTATCGTTTTTGCACACACCACATTATCATCTAATGTATTCCAAACGTCTATTATCCTGTGGGGAAATCTGTTCTTTTTCAGGTCTCTTCTATAATTGTCTTTCTTGATTTTCTTTCCATGCCCTCTTTTATCTCTTTCTCATTTTATTAAATCTTCTCTATCAATAATTTCCATTCCTTTCATGATTCTATAAATAGTTATCAAGCCTACTCTCTCTATTCTTTGCTCTAATGTCTGTAGCTCAAATTTTGCTAGTCTCTCCTCATATGATAGTTCTGAGAGATTTGGTGCTAATTTCGTAATTGCTCTTTGTATTCTTTCAGGTTTTGTTATACATTTTTTTTGTACTTGGTGACCACGTCGTCGCTGCATACTCCAATTTTTGTCTTATCAAAGTGACTAGTATTTTCTTCATCATTTTTTCGTCCAGCTATGTAAATGCCACTCTGATTGATCTTATTAAGTTATAAGTTTCTCAATTTTTTTTTTATATGTTTCTCAGGGGACGTATTGTTCATAATAATGACTCCTAGGTCCTTCTCTTTTTCCATTCTTTTAAATTTCTTCCTCTCCCACAGTATATGATCACACTATTCTTTTTTTGCTTCTTCTAAATTCCATTATACTACACTTCTTAATGTTGAATTCCATCTCCCACTTCCTACTCCATTCCCATACTTTATTGAGATCGTTTTGCCTTCATCCATATCATTAATATATATAGCAAATATTATTAGGACCAGTACAGTTCCTTGTGGAACTTCACTAATCACCTCATCCCAATTGGAATGTTTGTCTCTTATCACCACACTCATTTTTCTGTCATGCAAGAAGTCTTCCATACACTTAAGTAGTTTGCCCTGTATTCCTCCTACAGTTTCTAATTTCTTTAGAAATTTCTTATGTGGCACCTTATCAAAAGTTTTTTCAGGTCTAGAAAGGCACAATCAACCCATTCATCTCTTTCTTGTATTATCTATTAGTCTTGAATAGAAACACATCAGGTTTGTGACACATGATCTTCCTTGTCTACATCCAAACTGCCTCGAATTTAGTACTTTTTTTTTCTCAAATGCTTTACCCATCTAATTTTGATCATTCTTTCACACATTTTTGCTACCATATTTGTAAGGGAGATCGGTCTATAGTTTGTAGGGTCTTCTTGTTTCCCCCCTTATATATTGGTACTATATTTGCTCTTTTCCAATCTTCTGGAACTTTTCCCTCCTTCAATGAACTGCTTATTAGACTATGTATTTTGTCTGTTAGTTCGTCCCTGCATTCTCTCAAAATCCAGTTTGCCATTTCATTTGGACCATGCGATTTTCTGACATCAAGATTACTAGAGTGATTCATTATTTCATTCTTTGTTACTTCGATTTCTTTCATTGGGGGGACTTTCCCCTCCCACTCGTCATCTCGCAGTTGTATGTTCTCCCTCGTAAACACTGATTTATGAAGCTTGTTAATAATTTCTGCCATTTCTATTTCTTCTGTGTGTTTTATTCCTCCTTGTCGTAGTTTCACTAATTCTTGTTTGTTTTTCAGTTTGTTGTTTACAAATCTATGGAGTAGTTTTGGTTGATCTTTACATTTTTCTATGACAGTTTTTTCGTGCTTTCTCTTTTCTTCTCTGCGCACTTGCACATATTCATTTCTATAATCAGTATATATTTTAATATTTTTTTTTTGTCTTTCCTCCATTTTACCCAAGCTTTGTCCCTTTTATCTTTTAACTCTCTACATCTTTTGTTGTACTAACATTTTTCATATTTTTATACTTGTTTTTGTCTTGGAACATACTTTTCCACTCCTTCCTTATAAATTGTTGTCAAATTTTTATATTTCTCTTCTCCTGTTGTTTCCTCTTTGTATATCCTTTCCCAGTCTGCTAAAAAAGAAAAAAAGAAAAAAAATTATCAAAATTTATTTTTCCATACATTATTCTTTCCTTTCTATATTGTTCGTTTTTTTTTCTCTCTCATTTATTTTTCTTCGTTTAGTTCCAGTTCTACTAATATGTGGTCACTTTTACTTAGTGGTGTCTTATATTTAACCTTGTCCAATATTTCAGGTTCTGATGTGATTATTAGGTCTACTCTCGATGGCTCTTCCTCATTTCTATAAATAATATTCTCTTGTATCCATTGTGTCATTGTATGTTCTATAATCATATCATGAAGTTCATTTCCCCATAGGTCATCTCCACCTTTCACTGTCATTTTCTCCCAGCAGATTTCTTTACAGTTAAAGTCTCCTATTAAAAATATTCTTCCTCTATCATACATTATCTTATTTAGTGTTATCCTTGTGTCTTCTAACATATTCTTGTGTTCTCTCTCTTCCCACGAAGCCATTTTAGGAGGCACATAATTTACCACAAGCTTCCTGCTCTTCTTGTCCCTGTCTTCTATTTACATCATGATCATTTCCACTCAATTCTTTCCATATGTAACATACCTCACATATATACTTCTTAGTCAGGAACATAACTCCACCACCTTGTTTTACTTATCTGTTTCTAATCCAATAATTATATGCACCATGTCCTACACTGTTGGGTGTTAATGAACCTTTCAATTTTGTCTCCACAATTCCCATTATGTCAGGTTCTTTTTTTCATCCGGGAATCATTCAGTTCATTCAAGCCTGTTATTAATCCATCTATATTTGTGAATAATACTTTTAATTTTCTGCTACCTCTATCCTGTTTTCTGCTTCCCTTCTGTTTTCTCTCCTATGGACCATTTCGTCACTTTCATATCCACTGCTCTCCAATAGAATTTCTCTTTGTCTGACTCTGTTCTGTTTTTGTTTTTGTTTTCCTAGCTTTGATTCTTTTTGTTTTCTCTTTCTCTCTTTCCTCTTTATTCATCTCTCTTTTTATCCATACCTGTTTATATTTATCACTTTCTGCTAGTTTTCCTGTTTTTTATAAGACATTCTCTGCAGTCGTTTGTGGCCTGAATCTAACATTAATTGGTCTGGTCTTGTCTACATTATATTTTCCAATTCTATATATTTCTTCAAGTTCTCTCCCTATTTCCTGTTCACCTTGAAATATTCTTAGTACCCTGTTCACTCTTTCTTTCTCCTCTCTTAGTCTTGTAGTCCTATTTGGATTATGTTTCTCTTCCATTCCTAGCAAAATTACATATTTCTTTTTATCTGCTAAGTCTTTTACTATATTCTCCTTCTCTCTCATCACTTTAATAACTGTGTCCTTGGTGTGTTCCTTCATCTGTTGTTTCACTATATATCTAAATCCAATTTTGCTATTTCCTGAACCTTTTTCCAACCACTTACCTCTTTTCCTACGGACTCTTTACTCTCTTTATTGTTCTTCTTTAATTCCCCATTCTCATCCTCTACTTTTTTTAACTGTCTCTTTAATTCTTCTATTTCTTTATTTAGGTTTCGGTTCTCCTTCTTTAGTTCTCCCAATTTATCAACTCTGTGTAATCACA
>NC_134795.1:5176282-5181282 GCF_046742065.1 Oratosquilla oratoria | reverse complement strand
GAGGAGGTGAGGAGGAGAACAGGGGTGAAAAAGGATTTGGGAGATAGGGTTGATGAAAGAATATTAGGATGGTTTGGACACATGGAAAGAATGAGTGAAGAAAGACTAGTAAAAGTGGTTTGGATGGCAGATGTGGTGGGAGTGAACATGAGGGGACGTCCTAGGATGTGGTGGATGGATGGGGTGATGGGGGCTTGGGGGAAGAGGGGAATGTCTGTTGAGGAAGGAAGGGAGAGGACGGAAGACAGAGGTGAGTGGAGAATGGTTGTATATGGATGATGTTGTGACTGCATGAGGAGGAATGGGCGGGGAAGTGGGGGCTGGGGTAGTATGTGTGAGTAAATTTTGACGCAGCCCGAAGGGATTTCTCCCCGTCCTTGCCTTATATGCAAAGGGGGACGGAGAGGGGGGGGGTCGCCGATTAAATGAAGCGGCCTCGCTGTGGAGGTAGTGTGTCTTGCGACACTGCTTCTGACCCAGGGCGGTGGGCAGGGTGGGCAGGGTGCAGGGATGACCCGTCATCCAGGAGGTGCTCAGATGAGAGGAAGGGTGGGAGGGGTGTGGAGTGTATTTAGGGATGAAATGGGTGGGAGTGTTTTTATGCCTTTCCCTTTTTGGCTACCTCCCTTGGAAGGGGGAAAAAGCCTTGGTATATGTATGTATGTACATCACAACTGCAATTAACGTTTGATTATCAGAAGACGCCTTCAAGATGCTCGGCCATTCTATAAAGAAAAAATACTTGAGGGGAGAATGATATGCACATTTGTTATCTCGGTTCACACTCTCATAACTACGACATCCGCGTGTAACTGTTACGCTGTGGAGAATGTTTTAGATTCTTAGAATACTTTTTTCTCAGAGTTTTAGCTCTGATACATATTACCTTGTAAAGCTCTGTATTTTTTCCAAGGTTAAGCTAGGTTAGTTTAGGTTGAATTAAATAAAGTTACGTTAAATTAGATTAGGTTAAGTAAGGTTAGGTTGGGTTAGGTTAGGTTAGGTTAGGTTAGGTTAGGTTAGGTTAGGTTAGGTTAGGTTAGGTTAGGTTAGGTTAGGTTAGGTTAGGTTAGGTTAGGTTAAGTTAGGTTAGGTTAGGTTAGGTTAGGTTAGGTTAGGTTAGGTTAGGTTAGGTTAACTTAGGTTAGGTTAGATTAGCTTAGGTTAGGTTAGGTTAGGTTAGGTTAGTTTAGGCTAGGTTAGATTATATTAAGTTAGTTTACACTAAGTTAGGTTAGATTAAGATAGAATACTTTAGGCTTGGTGAGGTCAGGTTAGGGAATGTTAGTTTTGAATGGGAGAATTTGGCTTAGGTTAGTTTAGTTTAATGTGCTTGCCAATATATACGCGTGAATGCGCAAAATTATACAAACTTTTGTCAATTACTGTCCAATTGTGTAAACTGATTATAAAGCGTATCATGATAAGCGATATGCATTGATTTAACAAGCAAATAAATGAGAAATTATTCTAAACAGAATCAGTGTATCACTCATTGAAAATACAATAACTAGGCGTACATATAGGTAAAAAATATCAAGTCCTTCCCACACGGTAGAATGACAAAATATGTTTCGTACTTGGTATGAAACCGTTTGTCAGAATCCTTTCAATGCGACCAATGCAAGTATTCTTAGGCGAAGGATGAACACGGTCAAAAACTTATTTCAGTCTAATCCTACACTTTAGTTGGTTAATTGGATAAAAATGGAAATATATATATACATCTATATATATCTATATATATATATATATATATATATATATGTATGTATATATATATATATACATATATATATATACTATATATATATATATATTATATATATACATATATATATATATATATATATATATATATATATATATATATATATGGAGAAGTATATGTGGGGTTTTAGCTCGTGGAAGACAAACTATAATTCAAATAAATTCCTCAAAGTATCAAACTCAAACTGATGTGGTAGGAATAAGTGTGTTAGCAGAACGCAACAATTTTGAATATCATGACACAGACACTGAGATTAAAACGAGTAGAGTTCACAAGTACGTTGTTTCAGGAGAACGAATATACTGAGTGTCTCAAGTTTCTTCCTGCCCTTCTCCCTCTGTGTCACCAATTAACCTGAAGTCCCACGGGACTCCGCGCTGGGCACCCTCCCCTCATCCTTTCTCCCCTTCCCTTCCTTTCCTTTCATCAGCCGCAGTTGTTTAGTTTTCTTGTTATTCCCTTCCTTTCTTCTCTCTCATTCTTCTTTCTTCCTCTTTAGAGTTCCTGCCTACCTCTATGTAACCAATTGTAAACATTTCTTCAGTCCCTTATTATATCAACTTTATCAATCACTTCCCAGGTTCTCACAGTTACCACTTACATACGTATGTAAATGAATCTATCAATTACCATACACAGACAAATACGCGCACGCGCATGCAAAGACATACAATAGATCACGCAAACACATACAAACGCACAGTCACATAAAAACGCATACACACTTGCCTTATCATAGCTTTCCAATTCCTCTCCACAACGGAGGATATTACAGGTATAGTATATCAGTGTCACATATATCTGCTGGCTCCTAATCAGTATCATCGAGCAGATTATACTGATCTCAGACTTTAGGCAAAACAACAGCCATTCAATAATGAACCCCCTCCCTATGCGAGCGCGCGTGCGCACACACACACACACACACACACACACACACACACACACACACACACACACACACACACACACACACACACACACACACACATACACACACACACACACACACACATACATACATACATACATACATACATACATACATACATACATACATATATACATGCATAAATACATTATATATATATATATATATATATATAAATAAATATATATATATATAATACATAATATATGTATAATATATATATATGTATATATATACATATATATTACAGGTGAAAAATGTAATTACACATTTATCAATCACGTGAAAACCACTGTTGAAGTAAAAAAAAAATACTAGAGACGGGGAATCTATATATACAGAAAAAGATTTCAGTTTACAATCGAAATATATAGATTCTCCGTCTCCGGTCCTTTTTTTTTTTTTTTTTTTTTTTACTCCAAGAGTGGTTTTCACGTGATATATTTATATGTATGTGTATGTATATATATATATATATATATATATATATATACATATATATATATATATACATATATATATATATATATGTATATCATATATACATATATATATATATATATATGTGTGTGTGTATATTTATACATACATACATGCATACATACATATATATATATATGTATGTATGTATACATATATCTGTATACATACAAAGGATTACAAAGGATTACAAAGGCGGAACATGCCGACAGAGACCTTTTGATCCATATCTAGGTCGGATGCGAAAAAAAAATCATATTAATAATAAAATAATAAATAAAAACTATGATAATGTAAATAACAAATAAAATACATAAATGAATGCATAGGTATAGTTAAATAATAAACAAACAGGTAAGTAGTAAATAATAATAAATTGACATATAACTAATAATAAATAAAAATCAGACAGACAAATGATAACAAAACAAAAACAAATAATATAAGATAAATTATAATCATTACAGCATCTTACTTAGGTATTTATCTAAATTATTCTTAAAGCTTCGAACTGAACTACATTACACTACCTGTGCAGGAAGTTTATTCCATTCATTAACTACACGGTTGGCAAAGTTGTTTCTACCTACTTCCAAATTGAATCTATTTCCGGAGAGTTTAAGACCATTGTTTCTTGTCTGATTCTCATTCAATGTAAAAATTTGGTCACTTTTGATGTTGTCAATTCCCTTTAGAATTTTAAAGACCTGTATCAAGTCACCTCTGAGTCTACGCTTTTTTAGGGAAAACAGATTCATATGTTTTAGTCGATTTTCGTATGATTTATTTTTGATATATGGAATCAGTTTTGTGGCTCGCAATTGTACTCTTTCCAATCTGTCAATGTCTTTAATGAGATTCGGTGACCATACGGAAACAGCATATTCCAAATGTGGACGAACTAACGATTTATATAGCTTGTTAATGAGTGATGGACTTTTGAAATCAAAAGATCGCGCAATCAGTCCCAGAATCTTATTTGCTTTCTCAGAGGCTGAAATACACTGCTTGGATGATTTGAGGTCGTTACTGATAATTACGCCGAGATCTTTTTCACTATCCACTTTTGTTAACGAATTTCCAAATAACTTGTAATCGTACTTACTGTTATTTTTACCTATGTGCATTACCTTGCATTTACTTGTGTTAAATTTCATTAGCCACTTTTCAGACCATTGCTGTAATTGATCTAAATCTTCTTGAATATCTAATTGGTTTGAGTGATCATTTGCCACTCCGCACAGTTTTGTATCATCAGCAAATTTGGAAACAGTAGATTTTAGTCCATAGTCTATATCATTTATATATACTATGAATAGAAGTGGCCCAAGAACGGAACCCTGAGGAACTCCACTTGCAACACTTGTTCATCCAGAAGTTTTTCCATTTAAAACAACTCTCTGTTTTCGACCATTCAACCAATTACTAGTCCAACCTAATAGGCTACCACTTATTCCATGCAAAGCTAATTTAGTAAGTAGTCTTTCGTGTGGGACGGTATCAAAAGCTTTTGCAAAGTCTAGATATATTAAATCTATATTGTTTCTTATGTCATAATTCGAGATAACTGTGTTGTAGAATTCGAGTAAGTTAGTCACGCAAGAACGTTTCCGTCTGAAACCATGCTGGCTATCATTTATCAAACGGTTACCTTCTAAATGATATTCGATAGCATCTCTGATGATAGTTTCCATTATTTTTCCTACGATTGAAGTCAAACTTATAGGCCTATAGTTATTTGGTTTCTTTTTGTCACCTTTTTTGAATATGGGAGTAACGTTAGCTAGCTTCCATTCTCTTGGGACATCTCCGGATATG